>NW_013668499.1:44013-61808 GCF_000517525.1 Limulus polyphemus | reverse complement strand
TGTATTTAATAGTAACTAGCTACTATGTAATTCATGAATGTTTCTCAATAAATATTGTGGTATACCATGTCTAGCTACTATGTTATTTACAAATATCTGTCATTAAATACTGTGGTATACCATGTCTAGCTACTATGTTATTTACAAATGTCTGTCATTAAATACTGTGGTATACCATATCTAGCTACTATGTAATTCACAAATGTCTCTCAGTAAATACAGTGATATACTATGACTAGCTACTATGTTGTTTACCAATTTCTTTTAGTAATACCGTGGTATACTATATATAGCTACTATGTTATTGACAAATGACTATTAGTAAATACTGTGGTATAGTATATACTATGGTATACCATATCTAGTTACTATTAAATACACCAATGTCCATCAGTAAATACTGTTGTGTTCCATATCTAGCTGAAATGTTATTCACAAATGTTTGTCAGTATATACTGTGGTATACCATGTCTAGCTGCTATGTTGTTTACAGATGTCTGTTAGTAATACTGTGGAATACCATGTCTAGCTAATGATGTTGTTTACAAATGTCTGTTAGTAATACTGTGTTATACCATATCTAGCTACTATATTGCTTACAAATGTCTGTCAGTAAATAGTGTGGTATACCATATCTAGCTACTTTGTGATTCAGAAATGTCTGTCAGTAATTACTGTGGTATACCATGTCTAGCTGCTGTGTTGTTTACATGTGTCTGCTAGTAAATACTGTGGTATACCATTTCTAGCTACTATTTAATTCACAAATGTCTATCAGTTAATACTGTGGTATTCCTTATCTATCTACTATGTTATTCGCAAATGTCTGTCAGTAAATACTGTGGTATACCATGTTTAGCTTCTATGATATTCACAAATGTCTGTTAGTAATACTGATGTATATCATATCTAGCTACTATGTTATTAACAACTGTCTTTCACAAAATACCATGGTATACCATGTTTGGTTACTATGTTCTGTACCAATTTATTTTATTAATACTGTGGTATACCACAGTATTTATTAAAAGAGATTTGTGAATAACATAGTAGCTAGACGTCGTATACTGTGGTATACCATGTCTAGCTACTATGTTATTCACAACTCTCTTAATAAATACTGTGGTATATCATATTTAGCTACTATATTATTCACAAATGTCTGTTAGTAAATACTGTAGTATACCATTCCTAGCTACTATGTTATTCACAAATGTCTGTTAGTAAATACTGTGGTATTCCATGTCTAGCTACTATGTAGTTCAGAAATATCTGTCATTATGTACTGTGGTATACCAGGTCTACCTACCATGTTATTTACAAATGTCTGTCACTAAATACCTTGGTATAACAGGTCTAGCTACTGTGTAATTCAGGAACGTCTGTCAGTAAATATTGTGGTATACTATTTCTAGCTAATATTTTATTCACTTGTGTCTTTTAGTAATTACTGTGGTATTTCATGTTTAGCTACTGTGTAATTCACCAATGTGCACCAGTAAGTACTGTGGTATTCCATATCTAGGTAGTAGGTTATTCACAAATTTCTGTTAGTAATACTGTGGTATACCATATCTAGCTACTATGTAATTCGCAAAGTCTCTTAATTCTACGGGACATATCTTCTTCCGTACTGTTCTCGCTCCCTTTCGTTGGCTTCTGCTTCACGTGAAGTTCATCTGCTCCATAAGGAAATGTCCTATTATCGGTAACAGTCACATCAGTGGTAGTAACTTCATCACTGTTTCCCTTCTCAAAACCGAGTCGAGTTTCTTCTTCGAAAGTGGCTTTTTCAGGTGACATGCCTTCAGGAGCGTCATTTGTTCCATTGTTAACTTCGTTCCAACTGAAATGTCCTGGACCATGATAACGCCAAAGCCTGTTGATTTCCGGATAAAATGTGGTCGGCGAGGTAAGCCAAAAGTGGTGTAGGATAGTGGATCGTCTCTCAGACGTGACTTTCCGGATAAAATGTGGTCAGCGAGGTAAGCCAAAAGTGGTGCATGCCAACAGGCTTTGGCGTTATCACAAAGGGAAGTCTTCTAAGTTGTCTTCTCCATGGGAAGGCCCATATGACGGTCTTTCTGGGATTATACAACCATACCTTGTCTCCTGATACAAAGCTGACTTCTTTGTATATTTCTTATCATAACATAGTTTCATGGAATCAGCAGACGTTTTTAAGTTTGAACGTACTTGATAATAAATACCATCCATCCTTTCAGATAACGCTTTCACGAACTCTGGCACATTTTCAGGCAACTCTTCATAAGGTGGGCGTCCTGTTATCACTGTAAGGTGCACTGCACGTGTATTCGGCATGGGGCTGTGCTGCCACAACCCTGCCACAAATGTGGAGTAGGCATGCAGAGAAAGGCGTGGCTGTGCCAAGGCTGTGGTGCATCGCGGGTTCAGCACAAACTAGCCTACAAGGAGAAACAGGCCTGTAATCTCTTCCCACTGTCATGTCCGAGCTCCAAGAGAAAGCTCACCACCAGGTAATGCTAGTTTCTGCCCGAAGAGGGGGCGGTGTCTCACCAAACCCCAGACCCCCACTTTGTAGGGGTCAAAATTCCCATTTAGAAGTGAGTCTCCTGTAGGGTATTACCTCCCCACAACATGGCAATAATGGATGACATCATAGAAGAGATACTTGCAGAAATGCAAGACCCCACCCCAGAGGGGCAACACTTTATTGACCTGGATATCCAGGCCCTCCCCTGGTGAGGCTCCCAGCCGATGAACCATGGTTTAGATCTTGAACGACGCCAAAAATGAGTTTGAAGTCGACGGCGCTGCCGTGGCCTTCTCTACGTGGAGGGTAGAAGCAGAAGATCTGCTCGACATTGGCAACATTGAGATTGCCGATAGCATCGAAGCTAGGGCCGGTTGCATGGCCCTAGATGCTCGTATGACAGTTGGAAGGGTGTCAAGGTTTCTCAAAACCCTTCCAGGAGACGCATTCATCCTGAAAATCAAGTTCCTGAACGAGACATATGAAGTTGATGGCTCCACACCAGGCATCCTGACTGGCATAGACAAGGTCTTCTACCAGAATGCCTACCCTGTCATTTATGGTCTCTACCCCCTCAGGGACCCCAACCCTGCCAACCTGGTGTTTGAGCATTTCGAGGGCGTCCTGAGGGGTCAGGGACTCACCCCCATGATGAGGCAAAAAATCCAGGAATGGAAGAGAGAGTCCACGACAGCGGGCCAAGGTACACATACATTCCTTGAGAATACAGCTGGTTAGACACACCTTCAATGGTCACCTCGACCTTTGTGATTTTTGGGTAGTAGAAAGCCCCTGGCTCTTTGGTGAAAGCAGCATCACAGATGCCGAGATTGATGAGATCCTCGGTACTATGGACAATCCTCCACTAAACTTCCGCGATCTCAGGGAGCTGGACAAGGCATTGCAGACCATCCAAGGCGAGCTATCCAACAACTTTGCCAAACTGTCTGAGCTGGATGACCACGTCACTCTGTAGAAGTACAAACTTGATGAGGTGGAATATGAGTTCACCATGCACCACGTCGTGGAATCTTTGTGTAACCTGGAAGATGAGCGAGCCTCCCACCTGTAGGCAACCGTGACAAATAGAGAAGCTCTCAGGTCCCAAATAAACTGCATCAGAGAGACGATAAACCGAATCCTTCATGAAGACACGATGTTAGCACATCCGCACCCTCTTCCAGGAGCAAGGGATCATGATTGCATCTATCCTCACAGCGACTGAGATGGCAATCTCGGCCCTGGTACTCGCACTGACAGGCAAAAGAGGGGTGCACCCACCCCAGCACTGACTCCAACACCATCCAATAAGGGTGGCCTCAAAGAGTGGGTGAAAGAGCATCTGAAGTCCCTTGGGTGTGCCCTGGCAAAGCTGGTCGGGAAGGCGTCGGCTGTGCTACCTGGGATTATAGGCTCCATTGTTTCATGACTGCTCAACTTGCTTGCTAAATCGGCTGGGTGGCTGGCCGAAAACCCGTGGGCCTTGGAGCTTGCTGTCAGAGGCCTGCTTCTCGTGGCTGTTCGCCAGCGAACAGGCAACTGGCTAATGAAACAGTCAAAGTGCAAGTAAGCCGACTGCAACTCTACCCACAATGAGGGCAGTTTTTTCGTCCTCATGCTGGGGTGTCTTTGCTTGTTGTTCTGCAACATACGTCAAAATGTCTGTTGCCTTGGGCACGACTGGAATAACGCTGGTAGCTGGTTGTGTTGATGTGGTAGAGCGTGGTGGCTTGACCAGTCATGTCTCCCCCCATATTCATCGTCCCCGACAGTCGGTGGAGTGGGCATGGTGTTTACTTTCATATTCACACCGAGGGTCTGAGCTGTTGTGGCAATAACAATCTGATTGTTGTACCCTGCCACTTGACCTATATGGAGCAGTATGTCACTTGGGGCCAAAGTTGACCTTGGAGCCAGCATACTGCAACACGTTTTGGTAGCACTTGATTGCCGAAGGGAGGTCCACTGGGGATGAGATAGCCTCTTCCAGATTAGATAAGAACTGTTTTTGTGCATTGAAGGCTGTTCCTTGCTCGAGAATGTGTGTATGGGTCTGCACCTGTGCACCCAGGAACGTTCACACATAGGTCCTGATGCTGTCATTCATCCTCTCAGCACCGCATTACGTGAACCCTATGATTTGTCAAAAATAAAGGTGCTCCAGGCATCCTCTGCATTTGGGGTGTCTTGTTTGATGAAGTCTACATGGAGGACCTTGTTTGTTGTCTGTTTTGTGAATGACATCCCGGCCAGGTCATAGTGGTCAGGGTCTCACCCGCCATAAACAGGCCTGTACCTGACGTGGGTTACATAGAAGTACACTCTCTCCAGGCCATGGTTTGGGCCTTTAATACGTCAATTGGTGTGTGGGGACACCTCCAACTCATTACAAATACGCTCATATGCCCTTCAATCATATGTGTTGTTGAAAGCATCCCAAGCCTGATCCTGGGGCAGTGGAGTCTGAATCTCGTTGAGGATCCTGCAGACCTGGTAGTACACATTAAAGAGGTACAAAGACTGCACCAGAGGGTCAGTCACGTTCAGATGGTTTTGTGCTGATATGCCACAGTTTGTTGTCGCACACCAGACAGTGAAATTTACTTGGTTTTGCCAGAACTACATTGGGTTGCTGTTCCACACCTGTATCAGCTTGTCAGATTCGATGTAAGGCAGGCAGTACTTCTCGAACACATCGGGAAACTGAGTTTGGAAGGTTGCAGTTCCTGCAGACGCAGCCTGGACCTGGTGCTGGGGTGTATTAGCTGCTTTGTCAGGTCTTTGGTACTAAATACTCCGCCTGCCTGGTATTTTGCTTCACTATTAAAGCTGAACCCCTGTGTGTCCATTCTGTAGATATGTTTCAGATGCTATCAAACATTCAAAGAGGGGGCAGTGGGCCTCCAGCAATACAATGACAACTGCAGCTGTGGTCTGTGAGTTGGCCTCTGCAGCATCACCTACAAGATCGGGTGGTACAGTGTGGATGCTGGCGGTCCCATAAACACCACTGACATCCCTCCAGGGATTTACAGCTTTACACAGTTAAGAGACCTTGTCGAGGCTGGAAGTAATATCCTTCTAGAAGAGAACAAAGTCGACGACTTAATAACTCTAACCATGAGCCCTGTCAATTTTGCGTCCATAAAAATGCTTCATCTGTAGTTAGAGCAATTAAACACCATTGAAAATATTGTACATGGGGTCCCATCAACGCTTCTGGCTGTTGTTGGTCCTGAGCGCCACTCCTGCGGCGACATCGGCACCATCCGAGTCGAACATTCTCCAGGGCGGGATAGTGGAAGATTTTAAGGTAGTGATCAAAAACGATACTGCAAAATTCTAGAGAACCATGATCTGCCAATCTCTCTGGTGCTGGAAATTTGCTAAGTTGCAAAGCATGAGCATTTATGGGCCTGAAGCCTATACGAACGTCAGCCCCAAAGACCTCACAACAGATTTGAAGGAATATGTAAAAAAGAACTATTTGGACACCCAGGACGGTCTGCGGGTGCTAATTACCGGTGATACCATGACGGGGACCTCGGCATGGGCAGCAACCTAGTACAGGGACTGCCCACCACCTAACCACCACTGTATTCGGGCAACGAGGCAGTGAACTTGGGCCAGGCTGTGGGCCTTACCAGTGACTCCACCAACACCCGCATAGCAAAGGCTGGTGACACTGTGACCGATAACCTCGACATGCAGGGCAACCAGGTGCAAAACCTTCCCTTCCAACCCACTGACACTTCTGACACCTGCAGTGCATCGTTTGTAATTCAGGAAGATTTAAATCTCTGGGCCGACACAGTTCTCCGTGATGGGACCCAAGCCATGACTGGGCACCTGAACATGGATACACACTACATTAACAATTTTGTCGACCCAGCCAACCCAAAGATGCAGCCACCAAAAACTACATGGACAATCGCAAGCCACTCATCACTATGTGTGGGCAGAAGAGAATGGCACAATTAACAATGATAATTACAAGTGGTCCTTTGGTAATGGTGCTTCAGACGCCACCAATCACCAGTGTGTGTATACATCATGATGACATCTAGCAGAGATCTCCACATGGGGTTGGCCTCAAGCACAAATACTGGGGATCCTGGCAAGGCCACAGTAAATGTTACTGTCAACAGAACAGAAAATACATTGTGTGGTGTGACCAAGCCCAATGGTCAGTTCTCTGTCACTAACACATTTGCCACCCCACTGGAGTTGGCCCAAGGAGATAGAATCAACTTCAGGTCAACTACCACCAACACCTCTGTCGCCTGTGCAGTCGTTTCTCTCCTAATGGAACTAGACCTGTAGGTAGTATAGCTTTGCAAAAGCAACAATGAAGCGACTTGATGTGACAGCCACATCCATGCCGATAGTTCCAACTGTGCCACTCTATCCCACTCTGCATTCGCGGGAATCGCTACCTGCGGCTGCAGAGTGGGATAGAACTGCTCTGCAAGGGGATGGCCAGTCTTATCAGCTCCAGGAAATCTCACAACTGAAAAAGCAACTCGAGAACGAGAGGGATAAAAGAGCAGCTTTGTACAAAAAGTACTGCTGCAGCATCAACACCCTGGATGGTGTTGATACACCCTTGCTCACAGCCAATATAGGCCTGGGAATTGGGGGCGTGGGCCTCCTGTCTACCGTTATCGCAGCCCCAGTCTTCCTAGGCCTTGAAATTGCAGCTTTGGCCTGTGGAGTTCTCAGAGTGGCCGGCAAATTCATCAGTCGCCACCTCCAGACCAAAAAGCATAACAAGATCAGAGTCCTGGCCACCAGTAAGCTGAACACGATTGTAGGCCACGAGGTCGCAAAATACACAAAGATGAAAGACGAGATACAAGCTGGGGCACGAAAAGCACACGTTAATACTTAGTGATATTTGAGTACAAACAATGAAATTTAAATTCTCATACACGATTTTACGGTTCTTGAATATTATTTTGTGCAAAGACTTAAAAAAGATGTCAGCATAATTTTATAATTAACCGATCACGTACTTATTATACATATCCAAATTTATACACGGTTTTATTTCTCCGTAGAATGTTACAGGAAGTGTTTAGAATTTGATTAATGTCGAGAATAACAAGTCAACGTTCATTATTAATCGCACTCCATCGTAAATATTGTTTGCTATTTTTCAACAATGACCGATTATTGCATGAATTAACGAAACTCTAAACATTTCCCGGAACACATATATATTTAAACCTAAAAAGAAAAATAAAGCAGAAGTTACACTTGAATAAAACAAGTAATCCTATTTGGTTGCGTTCTTATCGAACAAACTTTTAATTTAACTGTATGACCTTGTTTAATTTAAATGTAACATATGCCTTACAGGCTTCTTACAGTCTACAGTAAAACTCATGCCTAAGCTGATTTAAGGGGTGATTGGCCGACATTTTTTTTACGAAGATTGGTTTGTATTTCGCGCAAAGGTACACGAGGGCTATCTGCGCTAGCCGTCCTTAATTTAACAGTGAAAGACTAGAGAGAAGGCAGTTAGTCATCACCACCCCCGCCAACTCTTGAGCTACTTTTTTTACCAACGAATAGTGAAATTGACCGTCATATTACAACGCCCCCACGGCTGAAAAAGCGAGAATGTTTGGTGGGACGGGGATTCGAACTCGCGGCTCCCAGATTGCGAAGAATTTGGTTTCACCTAATCAATATTAAGCGCGCTTGTGTTTAATTTCTAGTTAAATTTAACTTTCTGGTTCTCTTGTATCCATCGGTTTTGGTATCCATGGAAGGAGAAAGCCACACCTCTGATATAACAGCAGGTATGACAGGGAAAGAAGTCACACCTCTGATATAACAGCAGGTATGACAGGGAAAGAAGCCACACCTCTGATATAACAGCAGATATGACAGGGAAAGAAGCCACACCTCTGATATAACAGCAGGTATGACAAGGAAAGAAGGCACACCTCTGATATAACAGCAGGTATGACAGGGAAAGAAGCCACACCTCTGATATAACAGCAGGTATGACAGGGAAAGAAGTCACACCTCTGATATAACAGCAGGTATGACAGGAAGTGATAATTTTCACTTCACTTTGAAGGATTATAAAATTCTTCACTTGCCTTTCAAAACATGTTTTATATTTTCTTAAGTCTCTTGTAAGGGACTAAATGAAAGCGTCTACATGTTAAAACTTAAAGGCGTGCAACATTCAACACGCACGCAACTACAGAATAGGGATGCGCACGAATATTTTATAATCAAATTACTGTACTAAAATATTGAAACTAATATTTAAGTAAACTGATAAAGAGAAGCGCATATTTGTTATTTATTTACTTGTGCAAAAAAAATAGTTTATTTTTTTTATATTTAGTAGGTAATAGTTTTGAAATTATAGATAAATTCAACCCTAACGATTTGAAACTCTCATGACACATTAACTTGCTAATGTTTGTTAAAACAATGTTACTTACCTTATGGTGTACAAAGTTTAGTGTTGGCAGAAACATTAATTTGCTAATGTTTGTTAAAAGAACTTTATTTGTATCATGGTGTATAAAGTTTAGTGTTGGCGAAACATTATCTATAAATTGAGGCTTTATGTGTAATGAAGGGAGCCGAGTTGGCGTGCTCTGAAGTCGAGCGATAAGCCTCGTCGGTAGTGGCGTGCTAGAAGCAAAACATGCAGTTGAAAGGCTGTTATAAACTGAAAATTTGTGTAGCTCCAGTAAAGATAGGCGTGATTAAAATTATTACCAGTATTATTGCAATCTCACATCATATGAATTATCAATGAAATTTTAAATTGTGTGTTTGTGAACTGATTTTGATAAAACTTGAAACCAGTATTTCACAATGGCAACATAATTTAGCGTGAGAATGTTTTAAAATTGTAGCCATCAGTGTATGATAATCACATGCTGTTCAGTAGTGAAGTAAAGGCATTTAGTTGACCACCCTTCTGTTCACAAGGGCTTATAACCTTTGACCAATCAATTAATATTTTCAATTCTGAGTAACTAATGGAATGTCCAACCTGAACAACGTGTTACACAGCGGAAGTAACGTGACCCTGGTGACACGTCGTGGGTTTCTAGAAGGATCCTGACTGTTCTTGGCGGCTCTGGTGTTTGCCAGACGCCCTCTATTTTTGTATATGTAAGACCGTCAAGAAGTGACCAGATAGAGAATTGCAGACAGGCAGAGATAGAGACGGACAATTGAGTCAAGCGCGGTAGTAAGTAAAATGCGTGAATCGTTCGTTGTGAATTATAGCATTTGTTTAAGTTAAAAGGACTGTGGAAATTAAGTTGTATTGCAAAGTTGAATTGAGAAAGAATAAACTAGTTTTATTTAAGAAAAGACTTGTATCGCTGAAGTTTCTCGGAAAAAATTTCTACGAAAAAAATTAACAAACGAACACAGACGTAACAGACGCCTTGGTTAAACAACCAGGTTAGCGACCCCTAGGGTTCAAATATAACCGTCCCTAATTCTCAACTAATGACCAAATTGAGTAACTTATAATTATATCGACTATCACTTTTTTTTATAACGCGCCCACAACTGAAAGTTTTACAATGCGTTTATCGTTATCACGTCTCGAACCTTGTTTTCTATGATACGCAACTCTACACACTAACCACTAGGCCTAATTTTGAATAAGTGACGAAGCTACTATCACATAGTATTTTGCGTTATGACACGTAGCAGGAAATTAACAAGAGTTTATCACGTTTTCGTTAGGCCTACTTCTTACGAATTTTAGAGAGATAAAGACTTATCATAATAACTAAAAACACGTTATGAAAGAAAATAAAACTAAAAGATCATAAAACCATTGAGTGCCAGAGTATGACACGCTGTTTGAAAATTTTAAGCTTGGTCTAAGTTCAACCATTTAGTTAAGTTTAAACATTTTTGCAAGATTATTCTAATAAGATTAAATTCCAACCCAAACCCAGTTAATCTCTAATTTCATAAATAACTAGGTGAGAATGAAATAAATCTTGTGACAGAAATAATAAGTGATCATCGAATTGCCACAGTCCTCTAGAAAAAGGAGATTATTCGTTGATAAAATCTGGTTATTTGTTGTTAAATACAAAGCTACACAATGGGCTCTCTCACAGGTATCGAAACGAGATCTTTAGCACTATAAACCCTCAGACTTATCGCTGAGCTGCCGGGAGGAGGGTCTCAGACGCGTATTTGTGATGAGAAGCGTTACATTGTTAGGGGTAACAAACTGAAAATAGCAAAGAAACGATAGAACAAAGAAATACCGTATTTTTCGGAATATAAGAAGCACCCTTATTTTGAAGACAAAGTTTTGGGGATAAAAAAGCTACAGTCACATTTGAAAGATTTTTATTTATCAAAAATTCAATTTGATACTTTAAAAATTAGTATATATGGTTCTTAACACAAAAGAGCTCAAAACATCAAAATAAGAAAATACCGTAAATCAAAAAAAGTTTACTGTTATTTAGTTTGGTTCAAAACCTACAAAATCTTCATTGCTTTCACTGTAATTATTTTTTTATTATTTAGGGAGCATTATAAAAATGTTTTTAAAAGAAAAAAAACTACTATTGTTATATATATATATATAACACATTCAATTGAACTAAAGTATGCATGCCTATTTAAATATATTTACACATGGCTTGTGTATATTGTATGTATACATATATATTATTCATACCTTTGGTGTATAGGACACAAGCAGATTTTGACATCAAATTTTGGGGTAAAAAAGTGTGTCTTATACACCGAAAAATACGGTAATTAGCATGATAGTGTATGAGACATCTCATTGGTCAGTTTCTTTGTAGTTAAAAACAAGGCTATACAATGGGATATTTGTGCTGCGCCCACCACGGGTATCGAAACCCGGTTTTTAGCATTATTAACCCTCAGACTTACCACTGAGTAAACAGACATCACAGTATAGGATGTTAAGCAAAGAATATGATATTTTTCAGTGTTAAATGATGCATAATGATCAATGAATAATTGATGGTTTTAGAATAAACTGAACAACTTGTTCAAGAAGTGAAAGAGTTTGAGAATTCATTTATATGTGGTTGAAATTTTTAGGTGACAAAGTGGACATTGCATAGAAATACATATTAATCGTGAAAAGAAGCTAAAAATAACCAACATGGTATTCTAATGTTGTGTCATGTTTGTTCCTGAACTTTCTATGTTGGAACTCACGCCATCTACCGACAAAAATAACAATCACTTTCCAGTTTAATGTTCAAAATTAAAACAAGCAGTTACTGTACGTTGTGTAAGATGTAAACTCATATATTTATCTACTTGACTATTCTACTGCGAGTTAATTTCTTTTGAATTTTATAAAATTCTTAAGCAATTATCTAGAAAATAATATAGGTGAAAAAAAAATCCATGCTGTGGAATTTACAGACGCCGTTTTTAGCTTGTATTCCGAAATGTATCATTTTTCTACTAATTTCAAACACATGGTGCAGTAATAAAATGTTTTCCACTATTTTAATACACACAATTATGATAGCTCAGAAATTATTTGGAACATTACATGATTCTATAATAGGTGGCTCTCAGTGGTTCAACTGTAAGCATGAGGATTTATACTCCTAACATTTGGGATCCGATCCCTGCGTTGAATAAAGTCCAGATAGCTGTTTAATTACAGTAAGCAAACTAACATCGAATTACATGAACACATGATACCACTAAACTTCAACATGTGCAAATTGCATAATCTTTATATTTTGTTTGTTTTCAAGCGCTAACTACTTAACGAGCTATCTGCGCTGTGACCACTCCTTGTGTCGAACCACAATTTGCACCCTTATAAGCTATCAAACAAACCTTCGAGCCAGCGGGAGCTATCATCTTTATAATCATCAATACTCGCAAAATTTACAACTATACAAATGTTCATATACATCCTAGTTGCAATGAAAATATTCTATTTTCTGATTAGACAAATATTTTTTTACAGTAATGCTTTTTCATATTGCAGCGCTTCTAGCGTCAAAAATATTTACTATTTTTTATAAATTGAGTGCACTCTGACACGTTTCTCAAGAGAGAGCCCCCACCCCAGTGGCACGGTGGTATGTATACAAAATTATACTGCTAGAAACTGGGTTTCTATACCCCGGATGGGCAGAACACAGATAGCCCTTTGCGTAGCTTTGTGCTTAATAATAAACAGCAACAACAACATCAACAGAAAGTTAGAATGATATAGATATTTCAGTTGTGCAGTGATTGAATGAGCGAATACCCTCATAAACCATTGAAAGATTGAAACGTATTCTCACATATATGTTTTGTGAATATTCTACAGCTCTTTTTATTTTCTTGTCAAATCTCGTTAGAAAAAAAATATATATAGTAAAACTAGAATTCAAATCTAGAATTAAAAATGATAACCATTATAGAAATAGCAAACGATAAGTAGAGTGAAAATATGAGCTTAACTGAGCAATGTTTTCCCAAATTGACCTGGACAATGTTTATTATTATTAATCCCTCGGTAGAACAGAGGTAAGTTTAAGGACTTACAATGCTAAAATCCGTGGTTCGATTCTCCGCGGAGAACAGAGATTATGATTATTATTTTCAGTCTATACTCTTGTAAATTATACTGTCACTCGTATTTATACGCGATGATTATTTTTCTAGCGTCCAACGCGTCGGTTAATGTCTTTCTCAATCGCTAGGGATCTATTACAGAAAAAGACTTTGTTGGCGAAAAACAAGACTCCTGTGGTTCAACAGGCTCCTTACTCTCCTGATATGGCTCCTTGCGACTTCTGGCTGTTCCCCAAACTCAAGAGGCCATTGAAAGGAACGCGATTTCAGACAAGAGAGGACATTATGGCTGCAACGACAGCCGAACTAAACTCCATTTCGAAAGAGGCTTTCTCGGAATGCTTCCAACAATGGCGGCACCGCTGGGAGAAGTGTGTGGAGTCTCAAGGAGACTACTTTGAGGGTGATTAGGTTTCCAACGCTCCAGGTATGCCAGTTTTTAATTCCCCGGCCAAAGGTCGGATACTTTTCTCACAGGCCTCGTATTTACCAATTTTTAATTTCAAATTCTTATTTCCCTGTAAGGTCCCCCAGTGGGTCAGCGGTAACATTTAACGGACTTACAACGCGCAATCCAGGGTTCGATCCCTGCGATAGACAGATTGCAAATAGCTCAATTTGTAGCTCTGCATCATGACAAGAACAGTAACAATCCTGGCCGAATATGATGTACAGGTTAGCGTAACCGAACTGTGTTTCACTGTTTTGCTTTCTGTTGCAGTACAATCGTACTCCACATTTGGGGGCCGTGAGTGCATTATAAAATAGTCGATCACATTTCGATATTATTCGATTAGAGTAGCCCAAGAGTTGGCGGCGGGTGTTGTTTTCTGTCTACCTGCTTTTTCTCTAATCTATTAGTTTAAAACTAGAGACTGCTGGTGCATTCGGATGACCCTTGTTCACAACCTTGCATGAAAATTCGAATATTCATCTCCTGGGTTAAATTAAAATTAATGGCTGGGTGTATGGTTTTGTGTTTTTTTGGCTATGATAAATCGCATCTTCATGCTTCAACGAACTATTGAAGAGTTGCACAAACTGTTTGTTTGTTTGAAGTTAAACACAGAGCTACACAATGGGCTATGTGTGCTCTGCCCACCACGGGTATCGAAACCCGGATTCTAGCGTTGGAAGTCCGCAGACATGCCGCTGTGCTACTGGGGGGCTTCTCCAAAAAAAAACCAGACCTAGTAGGTAGCACAAGTAAAGTAAGTTATTAGTTTATTTTATTTACGGTGTCTTTGCACTGATTCGTTATTATTTTTCGAAAATGTTTAATTTATAAGCATAATAAAACAGACAACAAAACTAATCTCGGTAGCTATATCTAACACGTGATATATATTTGTATTTATTTATTTTATTATCATTATCTTGTAATTTATCCCCCGATAAAATACCTTAGAAGAAGTTAAGTTTAGAAACAAGTTTGCTTTTTCTGACCAATAATGTCCCCCATCCGGTGGGTCAACGGTAAGTTGCCGGACTTACAACGCTAAGATACGTGGTTCGATTTCCTGCGGTGGACGATGCTCCGATGATCTAGTGTGTAGCCTTTTGCTAGAAACCAGCAACAGCAGATGAACACAAAGTCTCAACGTTTGGTTTTCTTCTATAAAGCCTTCCTAGCTTCTTTGATAAACAGCCTATCTATCTTGGAGCGAAATATTTCGAATCAAACCTATGTTACAATATCAGCGTTAAATGCCCCCAGGTGGCTCAACGGTAAGTCTAACGTTTATAATGCTAAAGATTGGGTTCCGATACCCGCAGTGGGCCGAGAACAGAGAGTTCATTGTGCAGCTTTGTGCTAAACAAACAAACAATTCTCAAAAAGGAAATGAAGCTGGCCTGAACCATATAAGATGTATTATTAGAAGAATGATGTCTATAGAATGGTAACAGTCTGAAAAAGCTAGACTTTGTTTACTGCAATATTCTTAACCTAAAAATTATACATATATATAATAAAAAAACTTTAGAAAACAGAAACCGCGTTGTTAATAGCCCGTAGACTTGAATATAAAGTATATTTTATGAAAATTGTTACGAAGATATTTATTATGTCGATACGTAGTGCCCTCTGTTGTACAAAACCTTAACTTTAACAACACTTTTTTTTTTTTTGGCTTTATGTACATAGGTGCTTAATTACTCGTACTTTGGGTATACAACGGTAAGTCATTTAATGAATTCAATATTTTGAAATGAACAAATATGATCACAGTATTATACCTAAGAATAATCTCTTTTAATTTTTAAAACTATCATGTGTTTCTAGAATTCATCAGTTTAGTCACTTAACTATGTCTGCAATAAACAATGTGTGATGTCTTCTCATTAGGGTTAACACATACTGTATGCTAATCAGTGTTTGTTTGGTAAAGGTATAGGAAGATCAAGTTTTGTGGATCTATGTATAATCAATTTCAATTCAAAGGGAAGTTAAAAGTGGAAATCCACGTTTTTTCATCTTGAGCTGTCCTGGTGAAAAAAACAACAAACAAATTTGATCTTATAATTGGAAACATTTTTGGTTTTTTGCATTTATCCGAAGTATAGAGAAATTGTTGTTTTCTTAATGCAAAGCACTCTGTCCACCGCGGGGTATCCCAGATTGTAGCATTTCAAGAGCGTAAACTTACCGCTGACTCAATGGGGGTCAACTGTAAAATATTACTTGTTTATTAATGTTCAATAGGTAAAACTGCGTGATTCCTATCTTGCATTGGTGACGCATCTTATTCCAACTGTCTTCTGCGGTTACCTTGAGGGCTTATAATGACAAAATTCATGGTTTGATCCCCGCGGCGGACACAACGCAGTTAACTTATTGCGCAAGTTTACACTCCTAGGTCGTACAAAACGATTTCTTGAACCGTAACTAAAATTAAATATAATAATACGAATCATCCAAGGCACCATTACGTGACAAGTGTCCGTGTTTGTATGTCCGCTGGACCGACTGCCACCTACACCCTCCACCCCACCCTAGTAAGTGACGTAGGAGGGTAGGCGTTTGTGTCTGATCTTATTTCACCCTCCGTGATGCGTTTATATTTAACAGAAAAATATCAAATATCTTAATATTTTCTATTCAAAGAAAGTACACTTTGAAAATATAATTACTTGGTATCCCGTACTCGTTTTAAACGTATGACGATATTTTAGGCTAAGCTAAATTTATTTGTTAAATACCAAACAAAAAAGAAAGATGAGAGAAAAAAAACGAACAGTATGTAAGTAATACTGGATATGTGGTTAACTGTTCTGCCTAGAATAAAGGGTGAAACGATAGTAAAAAGGAAAGAGGGAACTACAAAATAAAAGACAAGAACTTAAGGAACAAACTTCCAAAGAATCTGCCAAAGGCTTATTTCCTCTTTTCAAACAGTTAGAAAGACGAAAACGTTCTTCGGAATTCCATGGGGCTTTCTTTTATTGACAGAGAAGTGTTAAAATTACTCGTAGAAATAGTAAAGAAACGAACACTGGAACTAACTAACTAAAGATACTACTTTTTTCACTTAAGGCAGTTTGTAGTTTAGATAACTACGATATTGTGGAGCATCCTGGTGGTGATAAAAACTAAACGAGGAGTTCAGTCATCATAACTTCTCTAAGTTAGGCCTAGTGTTAAGATTTTATCTATTAACAAATACTTATCAGTTTATTGTATATAATGCTGCTTCTTTCTTGATTTTGAAAGGAAAATAAAGGCTATGTTATGAGCTTACTTAAGGATTCATTATGCAAAAAAGCTGTTCTTCCAAAAGATGTAAATGTGTTCATTTAATGAATGCAGCTAAAGATATTTTTTGATGTTATTTGAGTTATAAAATACGTGTTTTTGAAGTTATTTTTAATCATTGTTGTCAAGCAATATGTCAGTTTTAACAATTTTGTAAAGAAACAGATGAAAACTTTAAAAATTATTCACTTTACTCAAGAAATTGAATGTTTTTTAATTAAGAAATTTAAATAAACTTTTCACAAATTTGTTTTTCTCAGTGATTAATGGTTACGTTTATATTTGGTTACAATGATATTTTCTATTATAACCCAATACCTTATATATATAGTGAAAGATAAGTCGGCCGTAACTAAAAGAGTTAAAGACAATACTTGAAAATAACAATTCAATAGTGAAACATTTTGATTAGCCATCATTAAATTCGAAGACATATTTTAATGATACGTTTAAGCGCAGACGGTAAGACAGAGTTGAACTGAACAAGACTTTTCATAGCCGGTATTCAAAGTTTGCAAGTTTATTGTGGAGAAATTTTGACGCCCCTTTGGCTCCTTTCTTCAGTATTTGTTTTTGATCGTATGATTTCACTTTATTTTGTCGAACAGATTATCGCTTGATATTACTTGGTATAGTGTTAATAAAACGTTACAAGAAAACGTGCAAGAAAACAGTTCTGGAAAAGTGACAACAGTACAGAAGAAGACAAATCATTTGGAACTGTTACCAAAGTTAGGCAACGTGACGAATGTGCACGGTGAGTTTTCTGTCACTATTTGTACTGCAACCAAAGTTAGGCAACGTGACGAATGTGCACGGTGAGTTTTCTGTCACTATTTGTACTGCAACCAAAGTTAGGCAACGTGACGAATGTGCACGGTGAGTTTTCTGTCACTATTTGTACTGCAACCAAAGTTAGGCAACGTGACGAATGTG
>NW_013668499.1:24491-43348 GCF_000517525.1 Limulus polyphemus | reverse complement strand
AATGTGGAGAGATGGAGTTATTATCACTGACTGTGAGCATCAATGGACTAAATGTAGAGAGATGGAGTTATTATCACTGACTGTGAGCATCAGTGGACTAAATGTGGAGAGATGGAGTTATTATCACTGAATCTGAGCATCAATGGACTAAATGTGGAGAGATGGAGTTATTATCACTGACTGTGAGCATCAGTGGACTAAATGTAGAAAGATGGAGTTATTATCACTGAATCTGAGCATCAATAGACTAAATGTGGAGAGATGGAGTTATTATCACTGACTGTGAGCATCAGTGGACTAAATGTAGAAAGATGGAGTTATTATCACTGAATCTGAGCATCAATGGACTAAATGTAGAAAGATGGAGTTATTATCACTGAATCTGAGCATCAATAGACTAAATGTGGAGAGATGGAGTTATTATCACTGACTGTGAGCATCAGTGGACTAAATGTAGAAAGATGGAGTTATTATCACTGAATCTGAGCATCAATGGACTAAATGTGGAGAGATGGAGTTATTATCATTGACTGTGAGCATCAGTGGACTAAATATGGAGACGTGGAGCTGTTAACACTGACTGTGAGAATCAGTGGACTAAATATGGAGACGTGGAGCTGTTAACACTGACTGTGAGCATCATCTGGAAGTTGATATGAAAGTGTCACATGTGCATGCTTATGAAATATCTCTTAAATGATGCAAATATTTTAGCAAAATTTAAATTAATTAACGATTATTAACTCCGGATGCAGTGGAAAATTTACATTAACTAAAAGCGTTAGCTTGGGGTCAGTGTACAATTCTGATACAGTCAGACATGGGAGTTAATTAATTGAAAAATTATATATTTCTCTTAATGAAAATTAGAAATTTGAAAACTGGCATAGGCACTTATTGTCATGGTGAGTAGTCTAAACAATCACCTAGGTCTAATTAGTAATTAATTTATAGTAAATAATTAGTATAGTATCTAGTAATTAAAAAGTTCTTAATTAATAATTTTTCTCAGGTAATCGTGTAATTTATTAACCATGACAACGATTGATATTCGATTGTCACAACCTTACTGTAAGCATAGTCATGGGCATGTTTATGGCCTTGTGTTTTCTGATATAAAAATGATATCAGACTATTCTATTTTACGATAACGCTCTAATTCAACCATTTCCTGAGTGTCTTTCCATAGTTAAATCACTTAATATGTGGTTATACCATCCATCAACAAGTGCCGTAAAGTCAACTTAAGTGACAGATAATTTCACCCCTAATTGTGTACAGACTGAACGAATTCCACAAACTTGTGTAAATATTTCCGTTAAGGGCTTTTAATAGTAAAGGTAGAAATGTATTGTCGTTACGTGTCCGGATTGTCCTTATACACCTCAAGATTCAAGCCGTTTTTCTGGATGGCTTTCTCTATCTAATTAAAGCATATCTACACTTTACATTTGAGCGGATTTCGTTGTACACGTCAGTTATATTAATGGTCCACATGCTTAGATTTTCAAAACTTTACGTAAGAAATACAAGGTGATAAAACATAAGTCAAATGGAAGTGTATATATTAATATAGAATAATCAAAGGATGCTACTCTAGCTGTTACTTTTAAAATCCGCTATAGTTTTATTAGACAGTACAAACTTAGATAAATATAGCGAGCACTCCCTTGACTAAGAACAGGGGGATTAACATTTCCCGCTTTTGACGAACGTAATCATTGTTTTTACAAAGCTCTTCTTTTCCTCATGTTTCGGAATGCTTGGACTCCCGAGAGGTTCTCTTTTGGTTTTCCTATTTGAAGCCACTATTTTAGTTTTACGATGATAATAAATTTCTCCAAGGAGAAGCAAATATACTTGTGATATATAATTTCTCCAGTAACCAGCACAACAACAGCAGTAGCTATATATTTATACAGAGTATCACATTACCCGCACAATGTGGTGCTGTTAACAGCTACTAAGGAAGTACATCAAGCACAAGTGGGCGGATGTCTTTTTTTTTAGGTGTTCCATTGGTGTCAAGTTAGCTGTATTTATACTGCCATAAAAGAAAGGGAGTGAATTTGTTTTTCCAAAATTATAAAGTGATAGATAATAGAAACCAAACAATACGGAATCGAATAGTAAAGAAGAACGAATCGTGACTACAAAAAAAATGAGTCGAATAAAAGAACAACAGAATAAAGTGCACAACCTTCACTGAGAGACCAAATTAGGTGAAACGGGTAGGGCATGTATACAGAGAACACACAAAATCAAAACAAAATAGAAAAGTGTAAACTTTTTTTTGTTGTTCTTGTTTTTAGAATTTTCGCGTAGACTTACATAAGGACTATCTGCGTGTAACCATCCCAAAATTTGAAGTGATAGGATAGAAGAAAGATAAGTAGTCAACAGTACCTACCGCCAACTCTTGGACTGCTCGTTTCTGATTGAATAATAGGATTTAACCGTCACTATTATAGCGCACCCATGATCTCAAAGTGCGTATCGCATTTTTGCGGCAACGGGATGCGAACCATGAATCTGTGCATTTATACAGTCACGGTACACTAATCATTTGGTCCTGCTCGACCCGAATAGAGTAAAACGTAATAAAACTCAATTAAATACAATATAGAAGTCTCACCACATTTTTCATGTGTTTTTATTACCTGTCCATGTTAGTGAGCATTAAACAACGTCATAAGCATATCTTTTAAACATATGTGAGTTATCAATTTATCTAAAAGCTAAGATACAGTTCGAATTTTTTGACAAAAACGCGTAGTCATTAAGATAAAAAACAACGACGAAAATATGCAAGCAAGAGAGTTGTTGGTTTGATGGGATTCTAAGTTGACAGAGATGCTAGTGTGATGGGATTCTAAGTTCAAAAGCTGCTGGTGTGATGGGATTCTAAGTTTAGAGAGTTGTTGGTGTGATGGGATTCTAAGTTGACATAGATGCTAGTGTGATAGGATTCTAAGTTGAGAAAGCTGCTGGTGTGATGGGATTCTAAGTTGAGAGTTGTTGGTGTGATGAGATTCTAAATTGAGAAAGCTGCTGGTGTGATGGGATTCTAAGTTGAGAGAGTTGTTGGTGTGATGAGATTCTAAGTTGAGAGAGCTGTTGGTGTGATGGGATTCTAAGTTGAGAGAGCTGTTGGTGTGATGGGATTCTAAGTTGACAGAGATGCTAGTGTGATGGGATTCTAAGTTGAGAGGGTTGTTAGTGTGACGGGATTCTAAGTTGACATTGATGCTAGTGTGATAGGATTCTAAGTTGAGAAAGCTGCTGGTGTGATGGAATTCTAAGTTGAGAGAGTTGCTGGTGTGATGAGATTCTAAGTTGAGAAAGCTGTTGGTGTGATGGGATTCTAAGTTGAGAGAGTTGTTAGTGTGATGGGATTCTAAGTTGACAGAGATGCTAGTGTGATGAGATTCTAAGTTGAGAAAGCTGTTGGTGTGATGGGATTCTAAGTTGAGAGAGTTGTTAGTGTGATGGGATTCTAAGTTGACAGAGATGCTAGTGTGATGAGATTCTAAGTTGAGAAAGCTGTTGGTGTGATGGGATTCTAAGTTGAGAGAGTTGTTAGTGTGATGGGATTCTAAGTTGATATAGATGCTAAAAAACAATATACTTTTCTTACCTCCTCATAAAAAATGCATTTGATAAGACAACGAGTATCAAGAATCGCTTAGATTCGTAACAAATACCAACAAAACAGGAATCCGGAATGACATCGAAGGGTTTGTTTATACTTTGCTTAAAAACGTTTAAACTTTTATTTTTCCTAACTCGCGTAATATTTTTTAATATAATTTGATTAACGAGTTTTTAACTAATACGTTTTCTATCTCGGCCTAGTGGTTTGTGTGCTGGACTATGGATCCGACGTTACATGTTTTGCGCTTTTTTCCAGCCAAAAAAACAACAAATCATGCACTGTACTTTAGGGCTATGTTTGCGTTATAATAGTGATAATCAAATCCCACTGTTTGATTATAGGAGCCTACAAGCTGTCGGTGGGTAGTGTTGACTAGCTACCTTCCCTCTACACTGTTTGATTATAGTAGCCCACAAGCTGTCGGTGGGTAGTGTTGACTAGCTACCTTCCCTCTACACTGTTTGATTATAGGAGCCTACAAGCTGTCGGTGGGTAGTGTTGACTAGCTACCTTACCTCTACACTGTTTGATTATAGGAGCCTACAAGCTGTCGGTGGGTAGTGTTGACTAGCTACCTTCCCTCTACACCCCCTAATCATCACTTCAATATTAGAGACGGATACTGCTGATAGCCTCAAGTAGCTTTGCGTGAAATTCAACGAACAATAACAAGTTTCTATCTCTAAAAAAATCACTGTTTATACTTTTCTTGCTCCCGGTAAATATGAAAGCTTAGATTCCTAAAAACTGGGTTTCGATACCTGTGGTGAGCACAGCACAGATGGTCTATCGTGTAGCTTTGTGCTATAAACTACAAACAAACAAATTATCTAACTATTTCTAAGCTTACATTTTCTATAGCTCCAAAAACATATTTTTATACTTTGCGTACATTTTACCTAACTCCAAAAACAAGTTAACTTATGTAAACAGAAAAAAGAAATAACATTTCGACTTCTTGTTTTAACTTCAAGAAAATAAAATTATTATAGCACGAAAATTATGTGAATAACACTACAAAACATTTTTGTACGGTTGTCGGAAAAGCAGTTGAAAACTAACGTCATAAACCAGGCCGGGGGTGGCCTAGTGATTAGCCTGCTCGAAATGTGAAACTAAAGATTCGGGATTTGTGTTCCTTGCTGCAAAAACGCTCTCCGCACTTTGAGGCAGCGAGTACATTATAAGAGTGACAGTCAAATCCCAATATTCGATTAGAGTATCTAAAGAGTTGGCGGTGGGTGCTGTTGACTCACTGACTTCTTTCTAGTTTTATCAGCTCAAAATTAGAGACGGCTTGCACAGGTAGCGTTTATATAGTTTCCGATGAATTTTTGAAACAAAGAAAAATATGATAACCTGAACATGTAAATTTACTAAAACATACGTAATTTACATGTTCAGGTTATCAAAACTACTAAAACATACGTAAGTTTTGATAAGCAGTATTCTAAGAATATTAAAGACAAAAACATATATTACACCCTCACACAACTTAAAGCTATAACGCTAAAATCCGGGTTTCGATACCATTTTTTGGACACAGCACAGATAGCCAATTGTATAGGTTTATGCTTAGCAACAAACTACTCATAGGTTAATGAACAATGACTTAATGTATCCGTTAGGCGCGCGTTAACATTTCAGTATGGACTGTTTTGTTTGATTGTAACTGTCGAAAAATTAGAAATACGCTTGACTTCCGGAATGAAGAGCGACAGAGAATTGGAATCTGATAATTTCGGGCACTCTATGATCCCATTTCGTTAAGCTTGATCGATTTCAAGACACAAATGCAGGTTTACGGAATTTGAATCTTGACTTTCAGAATTGATACAGGTAGAAAAGGGATTTCTGATGGATTACATAGTCTGCAAAGTACCAGAGTTTAGTCCATGATAGTAAACAATACTTAAGATAAAAAAACCTTGGTAACAACAACAAAATAACATGGTAACACTCTAGCGCTTTCGACAAGTGAATCTGTTTTCATCAGTGGTAATGGCAGAATGAATAGTAATATGTGGAAGAGTTTTAAAAAAGCGTAGTAGATTTCAATATGGAATCTGTATCAACAGTGAGATCTTGGTGGATTTCTCGATCGCATTTTATTGAGATTTAAAGCTCAGTTAAGAACTTTTAGTTGGTTGTATTAGCGAAATATACATCCCAGGAAAAAGATGTATCGATCATGATGTTGGTGTTAGATAAAATATAAATAATATATTCATATTGATACTTCGTTTATGTTTCCAGTTTTTCTTCGTCTTTCAAAAGCCGTATTTTAAAGTTAACAGTAAACGGTTTCTTGGGTCAAAAATAATTTGACAGACTTAGTTTTTATATTCAACAAGGCTATCACTGGACCTATCGTCAAGTTTTCGAGTTCCATCAGGATTTGACGCCACTTTAACTTTTGTACCTCTATTCATGAAAAGTTACCCGGATGCAAATCCAATGAGTCAGTGGAACTTACTGAAATGTATATTTGTATGGAAAAAAATACAGTTTTTGAAAGGATACTAGATATTGTTGGACTACAAAAGCGAGAAAAATAAAAAATAAATAGATAAATATTAGTTGAGTGGCTTGTGCAGTGCATTAATGTATTTCGCAGGACGATTTTTGTTTTCATGGAATGTTAAGCTGTAATTTAACCTAAAGAGATAGGTATTATCAATTGCAGTAGATCAGCGAATGATCGTCCAATATGAAGTACGTGTTCCATGTCATTGGTGATGGCATCACATAATGTATGGTTCCTGAACCAACATGACAGAAGAAAGAATCGCGTGTCATTATGAGTAGTCTTCTAGCCAAAACAGATTTTCTCGACAGACATTCCTCCTTTACTTATTTCTACACGCAGAGAAGATACATCAAGTATAGGACACCAAGATAGCACAATAAATTGCCTAAATTACTTTTGTGAAAATCTTAAGTAAGCCTCCAAAAAATTTCCTCCGTCTTGGAAAACAGAGGAAAGGGGGAAAATACGCACGAAGTTTCACCAACTGGTTTTAGGACATCAAAGTTTAGATGTATACAGATTGATGTTTCTAGAGTTAGAATTGTCTTAGAATCATTTATAGTGAGAACTAAAATGGAGTTACAATAGAGATAAGCTTAATATGGAGTTACCATGAAAGAAATTTAAAATGGAGTTACCATAGAGACTATTTTAAAATTGAGTTACCATAAAGAAGATTTTAAAATTAAATTACTGTAGAGTAGATTTTAAAATGGAGTTAAAATAGAGTACAAATCTTAAATGGAGTTGCCATAGATAATATTTTAAAATGGAGTTAAAATAGAGTACAAATTTTAAATGGAATTGCCATAGATAATATTTCAAAAGTGAGTTACAATAGAGTAGATTTTAAAATGGGGTTAAAATAGAGTACAAATTTTAAATGGAGTTGCCATAGATAATATTTTAAAACTGAGTTACCATAGAGTAGATTTTAAAATGGAGTTAAAATAGAGTACACATTTTAAATGGAGTTGCCATAGATAATATTTTAAAACTGAGTTACCATAGAGTAGATTTTAAAATGGGGTTATCAAAGAGAATATTTTAAAATGGAGTTGTCTCAAAGAGGATTTTAAAATGTAGAGTTACCATAGAAAGACTTTTGAAATGGCGTTGCTTGAGGGAAGTTTTGTGGCTTTGACATTATTGTGCTGGAAGAGTGTAATAGAATCACTTAAAATGTAAAGTAATGTAAAAACGATGTAAATCATATAGTAATCATTGTGTATATTTATAGTGGGAATAAAACCTTAAGGCGTCAAAATGTGTATTTGTGTTGTTGTTATTTCAAAATATCTAGTGGACTGGCTTATGTGAGTACATATACAGATTTGTTTATGTTAAGATGTGAATGAATAACAACAACAGTTTCGTCTATAATCTCAGACTACATTACTCCTTTCTCGATGATAGAATATTGTAACTCCTAAGCCATAACTTTGTGATTGGAACACGACACAAGATATAAAAAAAGTATTTATGCGTGGCACTAAAGAAAGTTGTAATGCAGTCCTTTCCTTAGCACGTTCTCTTGAATTGGCTGGTAAAAATAATTCAAAGTCCAGTCCACGTAAATTAATTTATTTCTTCCTTGACGTTTTTACAAGATTGTCTTCGTTTGTACACTGCTGTAACTTGCTATGAGCCTAAATTTACAAGTGACGCTAACTGCACTACACTAACGTGAACATTTACTTACTTGTATTTCTTGACTGAAAACAACTCTTGCGGAAACGAAAACACAATTTGACTGTTTTAGTCTACTGCCTTCTCGATGCTTCTTTGACCCCCTGTGTATAATCTGCCCTCGAGTGTACTAGAAAATCTGATGTAAAATCTCCTAGAATCTTCCAGGTATTATAGGCGTATTTGATCTTAAAATTATGATTATGACCAGCAACTTCATCTGGTTAAGAAACAAACTGAAAAAAAACACATTTTATGACAATACGTACATACAAACGATCTTCACATAAGTGAGAAAGAAACAATGTTAAAGACGCTTTTTGTGAATTGATTTAGATACCGTAGTAACAATGAAGATGTTAATCTATATACTGAAACTATAACTCGGCGGCTTAAAACTAACTTTAACCAAACTAAACAAAAATATTTGACATTAGACCTTTGATGACAGATATAAGTGTCATGATATAAAAGATTGTTTAGTTTAGATATTATTGATTAATTTAGTTTTGTGAGTGAATATTTTATTATTGTCTGAAATTTGTTATAATAAGAGTTAAAAGCAGACAGGTAATAGAAAAGAAAGAGTAAAGTTATAGGTTAAGGAAACGTTCGGCGGGAAGTTAACTACCGTAGAAGTGATAGGCCTAACGATTGACATAGGCCTAACGTTTAATATGTTAGAGTAAGACTAACAGTAGAAACGGAGATAACAAAAATAATTTATTCCGTCAAAGCGTAGTTCTAAAGTAATTGAATCAGCCTGAGTGCACTTTGACAAAAGGAACAGAGGATCTTCAGAAGAATGAAGACCAAACGATTACGGTAACTCGCGCAACAACTGTAAGTGAATCACACACAATACTAGTGTGATAGTAATAGAGATAGTAATAGATAGTAATAGTTCGGTTTGTCACCTGGAATTCTAAAGTAATTGAATAGGCCTAAGTGGTCTTTTGACAATAATAAGAAACCTATATACATAGTGTGTACGAAATGCCTATAATCTCTATAGTGTGAAGAATTTGTTGTACATACGTTTAACTTGTTCCATATATATATTAGTTGAAAACAATTAAAGTGTGTGCTGTTTATTCATCGTTGAATTTATCGCTAACAAGTCACAAACACTTACTGTAGAAGAATCCTAAGCCCAACAACTACATAGTATACATTATACTATTAAGAAATATAACTAAAAGCTTTTTTATTTTGACAATTGGCAAAAAGAATGAATATATTATTTTAAATTCTGACAAAAAGGTTATCTTTCTAACGATACTTCAATCAATTATTACAATGTCAACGTGTTTGTTCATTACATTATTACTACTCATCAAGAATCTGACGTTTGCAGAGCCATCTTGATTTTTCTTTTAACTTAGGTACATCTTAACCATCAGTTTCGTTTAAAGTTTATTTGTTTCAAAGCAAACCTACATTGGGCTTCCTGCTGTGTCCACCGCGGGGAATGGAACCCCGGATTTTAGCGTCATAAGTCTGTCAACTTACCACTGTACCACAGGGCTATTTGTGCTGTGCTCATCACGGGTATCGAAACCCGATTTTTAGCGTCACAATCCCAGAGACCGCTGAACCGCTTGTCAGCCATGTTCTGATTACATCCATTAGAAATGAATGTGTATAATTAAACTTTAATTGGGTATTTTTAAATACAATCTTAAGTCCTAACTTTTTTCTTTGTATTATAAATTATTTTATGTATAAGACGATTAGTTCTTTATTTTTAATCTAATATAGAAAAGTTGGAAGCTCCAGTAAGTCCATTTTGAACCATTTCTTCAATATTAAAACGAAAACTTTGTCATTTTTCTTTGAGAAAACATTAAAGAAGAATATCTAAGAGACAAATCTAATATCCCTGCGAAGACACGGCAATGATAATGTTCACGACAATAACCTGCGTTCAAGGCTATTAATTGGAACGACCAAGTAGCATCTAAGAAAGAAATCGACCTTAATGATCTTCTCTGACAGGCAGTGGATTTGACGAAATTAATTAAGGCCAGTTCCCAGCGCAGTCTGTATTTTGTTATTTTGTAGTTTTATTTGCTACTCTAAATGACATTTTGACCTTTACTTCCATACACGTGATTCTAAGACTTACTAAAAGTTAATACACCTAGCGCTACTCTAAATGACATTTTGACCTTTACTTCCATACACGTGATTCTAAGACTTACTAAAAGTTAATACACCTAGTGCTGTTACAGTGTGGGACAAACAAATACAATACTTTTACAATTGTTTTGAGGAGAAAAATATATTAGGGACACATGACCTTTATGGAATCCAAGTGAAGGCTTTTTGTTTGATAACACAGGTCTGCAATAGTTTATAACATATAAAATCACGAATTTTTTCATAACGCACTTAATATGTATTTTAGATTTACGTATTAATTCATAAAATTAAAAAAAGATCAGTTTTAAAAAGGGTATCACTATTGATATCATAGCCTCCAAATAAGTTTAAAGAAACACTATTCTGAATATATTTTAATGTTTTACAACCACTATTTAGAAAAAGAGTATCACAGTTTCACTAAATTCAATAACAATTAGATGCCTGCCTGGAGTAATATGAATATATTTTAATGTTTTTCAACCACTTTTAGTGAAACTGTGATACTCCTTTCTAAGTAGTGGTTGAAAAACATTAAAATATATTCATATTACTCCAGGCAGGCATCTTATTGTTATTGAATTTAGTGAAACTGTGATACTCCTTTCTAAGTTTCAATAACAATTAGATGCCTGCCTGGAGTAATATGAATATATTTTAATGTTTTTCAACCACTACTTAGAAAGGAGTATCACAGTTTCACTAAATTCAATAACAATAAGATGCCTGCCTGGAGTTATATGGGTTATCACATGGCCGTGAAGGAAAGTATAACTATACAGTACGTGAGCTTTTGAAATAGAAAGTAAGTTATCCGAAACGTCGTATGTCTTTCCCATTAATTTTCAAGTTGTTTACATAACTGTTAATAATTTTACTAACTTTTTATTTGTCAAATATGTCTCTCAAACAATAGTAAAGAAGGGGCCGTTTTTATTTATGTATTTTATTGTTTTTCTTCAAACAGTTCCCTTCTTCAGGAGCTTTGCATCAAAGAAGCACACAGTGAGCTGTTAGTAGGTGTCACCTTTAACTATAGATTACCGCTGGCTTCTTGTTATTTATTCTACTACACTGACTCCAGTCGTAAGACCTAAAAAACAAAATGTAATCATTTAGCATTAGTCACGTGTTTCTCATACTTGGAAGCTCCAAGTTAAGGCCTCATGCCGAGAGCTTTCATTAGGCGCCCCATCCTCCCATTCTGATACAGTTAGACAAATCACTTCTCGTTGCTTGTCCTACAAAATTGGTTTCAGACACCAATCAAGAATAGGAACGAGCGATGAAAGAAGAGCAGGTCAGCTTCTGCTATGTATCATTAATCTGGAACGTTTGTGTATGGATAAAGCACCGCGTCACTAATTTCCAGTTTGTGTCTAGTTTCTTTACAAGGAAATTAATACAGATGATATTGTATTCAGCAGTTTAGCAAGAGACTTTGGCTTCACAAAATGAAGATAATAAATTCATTTTACCTCTTGTCGTTTGGGTTTCATGGAATATGTTAACTAAGCACATTTTTCTTTTCTCTTTAAGCCTAGGTACTAATTGTCTGTCAATTAGGCGGATGGTACCTGTGAGGTAGATATGCCACACTGTTACTCTTGGACTGGTTAAAAAGTATGTGTAAAAATTTCCTTAAAATACTTGAACTGATATAATAACCAGGGATAAAGAATAATAGCATAGAATAACCACCATTCTATGGCGAGTATCTTCAAGTGTTTAGAGTATGTTTCATATCCATAGTCTTGCAGGAATACCCTAAAAAGTGTTTAGAATATGTGGCACATCCGTACTTCTATAGCAATTATCATAAAAATATTTTAATAGGTGTCAATCCACAGCCTTCGAAGGGACTTTCAATTTTCTTTTTATAGAATGTTACAGAGCTACAATTTTGTAGTGGATATCATAAAGTGGTTATAGTGTGTCATATCTGCACTCGATCAGAAAATATTCTAGAAATATATTTACAATAGGTGTCAATCCACAGTCTTATAAGTGAGTTCCAAAAAAATGTTTATAGTATGTGTCACATCCGCACTCCTATAACAGTTATCATAGAAAAATATTTTAATAGGTGTTAATCTACAGCCTTCGAGGGAAGTTTCAAAAATTTTATAGAATGTTACAGAGCTACAATTTTGTAGTGAATATCATAAAGTGGTTATAGTGTGTCATATCCGTATTTTTATAATGGACATCCTCCAAAAAAATTATAGTGTGTCACATCCACAGTTTTACAGCGGATACCCTGACAAAAGTTTATAATATGTGTTACATCTGTATTGTTATAGTGGACATCCTCCAAAAAAATTATAGTGTGTCACATTCACAGTTTTACAGCGGATACCCTGACAAAAGTTTATAATACGTGTCACATCTGTGTTGTTATAGTGGACATCCTCCAAACAATTATCGTGTATGTGTTACAATCACAGTTTTACAACGGATATTCTAACAAAGGTTTATAAAATGTGTCACATTTTTAGTCTTATAGTGAGTATATAAAAAAAATGTTTATAGAAGGTATCACATTCGTCGTGTCTTTTCTGGGTAGAACTGTGGGTGGGCGTATCTCTCTCATATCTAAGTATAAATATATGTTTAATCCCTGTCAAACTCTCGAACGTTTTTCAGAGACTTATACAACTTCGTGTTTTGATACATTTAAAGACCTTTACTGTGAACAAAGACGACTGAATAATACTTGTTTACATTTCTTAACAAATTCTCTGTGCTTTTTGAACTTAGTAGAAAAAAAGTATGAAAAGATTTGTAAACGAAGTGACAAGACCGGAAGTAAACGAAGTGACAAGACCAGAAGTAAACGAAGTGACAAGACCGGAAGTATAAATGACGTAGGAGTTACAAGGAAAGCAAAAATAAACGACATTCTGCATACGAGTAGCCAAGAAAGATTGTTTAATAGTAAGTTTATACACTGAATTACAACATTTCAGTACGTACAAAAAGCATACATGTAAAACAGTTTATACACTGAATTACAACATTTCAGTACGTACAAAAAGCATACATGTAAAACAGTTTATACACTGAATTACAACATTTCAGTACGTACAAAAAGCATACATGTAAAACAATACTTACTCTTTTAATCATTTTCGATATTTGATATGGATATATATATATATATATATATATAAGGCTCAACATAAAGAAAATAACAATAAATTAAAGACAGGAAGTAAACAACAAAGAAATGTAATTCTCGTCCAACCAATAGTTTCATATATAGAACTACATCCAACCAATAGTTTCATATATAGAACTACATCCAATCAATAGTTTCATATATAGAACTATGAAAACATAGTTTGCAAAGCAATAACTTAGGACAAAATCATTTCATAACTCCCGATATTTGAACGTACTTATTATAGAAGTGTCTATTGGTTACACAATAACACAAACTCTTACATAAGCACTAAGGTGTATGTAATATATAGAACTTATATTGTTGAGTGATATCCAATCCAAGAGAAATATTAATGAGAAGTGTTAGTTTGATATTTCGGATTTCGAAAACATTAAAAGATGCGGAAGAAAATCGGACGGGATGGAAGAGTTCAAAGTATAAAATGGCGTGGTGGAAAAAGCGTCCTTTCTAAATTAGTAATTCTTTAAGCTCTTTATAAATTAATCTATTATTTATTCCGGTCAACCGCTCGTGTCCAGTAATGACAAAGATAGCTACAACTTAATTTTTTAGAATTACTTCAGTATAAAAGAGAAGCATCTTTAGGGTAGCATGTTAACCCCACCTACCTGAATAAGTGTACCTTTACAGACGTCCAATCATCTATAGCGACATTAGTGTTACAAAATGATAAAATAAGTTCAAATATCGTTTAAGGTGGGATGCATGTGACCTGACTAGTATAAACTGCCATTGATAGTAGTTAAAACAGTGACTGTGATGTACATTTTTAAGACACGTTCATTGATAGTAGTTAAAACAGTGACTACGATGCACATTTTTAAGACACGTTCATTGATAGTAGTTAAAACAGTGACTATGATGCACATTTTTAAGACACGTTCATTGATAGTAGTTAAAACAGTGACTATGATGCACATTTTTAAGACACGTTCATTGATAGTAGTTAAAACAGTGACTATGATGCACATTTTTAAGACACGTTCAATGATAGTAGTTAAAACAGTAACTGTGATGCACATTTTCAAGACACGTTTAATTTCTATTAAATATGAAAATCGTCACCACGTGAAATCTACTTTCAATGTGAATTCATATTAGAAAGAGATCACGTGCGTTTCTACTTACGCAATATTTAAATACTTTTTTTCCCTCTTATGAATAATGTGAGACTAATGGTTTCGCAGACATTCTACGCGTGATTTATGTTCAGATCTCAACAGAACTCTGCGTGAAATTGATGTGAGAATAATGGTTTCGCAGACATTCTACACATGATTTATGTTCAGATCTCAACAGAACTCTGCGTGAAATTGTTAGTCACCACTGTCACTATACGTGATTTATGTTCAGATCTCAACAGAACTCTGCGTGAAATTGTTAGTCACCACTGTCACTTTTTATAAATTAAATTTCATGGAAGATTCGTATTGCCGTGTTTCTGACGCTGCAATGCGTTAATTAAAAGCACTGTATTTATCTTTGTCACGTGCCCTGCAGAGACAAAATTATATCTTGTTAGTCTCCATCTTTTTATATACATGTTTGTTTTTTTCATTCAACAGTAATTCAAAAGCAACAAAAGCGATTTAAATTGATTCAAGAATCCATCCAGGATGTGACGTCAAGCAGCGTTATAAACAAAATATTATTGAACGTAAGTTCATGATATGCAACGGAGAAGTTTTGTATTACTCATTAAATTATTTCAAACGAACTTTGTAATTTAACTTATATGTGAGTTTTATTTCCACAAAGATGGCAGCATGTGTGACGGTGAGAAAAGACAAGTTCGTAATATAAAAGTACAAAAAATATATATTATAATTATGACAAGCTGCTACGTGGGGATCACGTAACAAAAACAAACAGAAATAGTAAAATAAATTTCACTCAGAGTTAATAAGTCGAAAGTTAATCTCTCTAGGCTTTTGCATATAATTTACTATAGACTTATAGCCACACACACTTATAGAATGAAGTCCCACTATAAATATAACACTCAACTGAAAAATTGGGGGGGGGGGTGAACAGCTTTTAATAAAATATTCAGTAATAAAAGATATATTTGCGATTGGTTAGATATTATATGACAATATATTAATGACTAGATATTGTATAACAAGATACCAATGACTAGATATTATATGAATAGTTATATATAGCACGTGATTCGAACTCTTCCTATGATCAACATAGTGTCGCATAGGCAAATATGATCGCCAACAACGCCACCTAAGGATTGAAAACAGCTGAGATAAGTCCAAGAAAATAATAAGTCATAGACACGATTTGAAAATGTAGGCAAGAAATAGCAAAATATTTTTTTGTAAATATTAGATAATAGAAGTGTCTTCATTGTAAGAAAAAGAAAATACTGTTGAAATTTGTACTTCGTGTGCTACCTAGAAACAAAATATTAACAAAATCTTTACAGTTTCAGATCCTGTGAAACAATAATTTTATCCATCTTCTAGTACAATAATTTCTCCTGTTTTGTTTCTATAACTATTCGGTAGAATTGTTTGGCTTGCAATGATAGTTAAGTAATCTTAAATCCAGTTCTTATAAATATGCCCGAAGTATCGCAAATCAGAAGATCTATAAGACTTTCACAAGATACGTTTTTTAAATGTGTACAAAAAACAAACATTGGTGTCGCTAATTCTACTGGTCTTCGCTCTAATCTTCCTCTAAATACCTATCTCTCATCAGCTTTAACGATGAAATTAAAACAACACGAGGATTACATTAACTGAATATTTAATCATGTCATATGAAAGTTTGTTTTGTTTGTTTGTAATTAAGCACAAAGCTACACAAAGGGCTATCTGTGCTCTGCCCACCACTGGTATCGAAACCCGGATTCTAGTGTTGTAAGTCCGCTGTACCACTGGGGACTTATATGAAAGTACCTAGGTTTTCTATCGACCACCTGTTAGAGATTTAGATGGGGGAGTGGCTATTGTAAAACATTTACTGTGTTCTCTTGTTATTTTTTTTACTTAGGTAGTTGTTGATATTGTGATGTTCATCTAACTCTATGTGTATATTAACCTAAGAAGAACTGTTAATTATACAAGAAGTAGAAAGATAGTACTTTGTGATACTTGGCCTAAAAACAAATCTTCTGGACGGTGTACGCGTCACATGGAAGAAAGAGATGGTTGATACGTGACACTAACGTAGAAGGCAGTGTAGTTTACAGTGCGTTCTGTAACACAGCGCTAACCAATCGAAATTGTGCCATGAAACTAAAGTGCTAATAATTGCACGTATTCTATTGTTTCATTTTTATCTTTGGCGCAAAGTATGCGTTTCAATATGCCTAAGTTTACGAGTAGCAGGTCATTTCTTCTGAATATGTTCAGTTGAATAAGTGTCATTACCAAACTCTATCATTACTCTGTTACTCTTGGGTATACTTATTTCAAAAGTCCAAGCTTAAGTCATTTTTGTCTTCATCAATGTATTACGATTAAGGAAGTGTTCCACAGTTAACACGTGAAAGATGGCTGAGAGGAGGGGGTTACAGAAAAGTAATCACGTGGAAAGCAGAAAGCTCAGTGGAGGTTGCAACATCAAGGATTGCCTAGGAACATCGTTGTGGAGACGTCAATCGGATCTTGTTGCCGGTTGCCACTAGCAACGATCTTCGTATTTACATAACCTGACAATTTAAATTTTAATGTATAATTTGGAGATGTAGCCTTGGAAAAACAAGATTAAGTTTTTCTTACTTTACTTCTCACACAGATTTTAATTGATATCGAGATGTTTACAAACGTTAGGTGTGAATTTTTGAAGTAGCGAATGAGTAAATACGTTTTCTAAATAAACATCTTCCATTTTTTAAACTTCCTTTTTTGAATGATACTAAATGATACTTGTTTGTTTGGAGCTAAGCACAAAGTGACACGAAGGGCTACCTGTGCTGTACCCACCACGGGTATCGAAACCCGGTTTCTAGGTTTGTAAGTCCGCAGACATACTTCTGAGCCACTGGGTGGAGGGACATCTCAATGATTCAAAGCAAAATAATATTCTCCGTTTAGACTGTGATGTGCTGAAACTATATTTTGCTTATTACATATTAAGTTCACTTTTTCCGTTGGTTTATTATTAAGGAGGAAAGATACATTTCAGGTGTATTGTCGTTAGTATACTTAAATGTCCATGTTTTATAGAGTCGGACGCTCTAATTATGTATGTGGAAATGCTAAAATATTTTATAATATATATTGTTGTTGTTTTTTAAATCAAGTCTTCATATATAGGCCTATAGACATAGAAAAGTTAGAGAATGGAACACGTGTTGCTTCTGGTCGACTTTTCGCCCGGTGGGCGAATATTAAAGCAGCAGTTAAGATCTGCTTCATTAGTAAGCAGGGGAATGCTTCCTCGCCCGTGGTTCTTAATCTGACTATCCTGATACATAAGAGGGTAGGCAATGTGACTAGCATGTCTGTGGTGATGTCCACTGTTGTTTATTGCATGACAATGGTGATGACAAGTACAGTGGGGATGTAACATCCTCCCATTAGTGGCCGGATAAACGGGCTCTTTATCCCAGGCCTGTTTCGTTTCAACAACTCTATTGGCAAATCGTACTTTGTTAAATCGTTGCTGATTGGCCGGATAGGAATGGTGGTGGTTTGAAACAGATAGCAACACTGGTCCCGTAGTAGAGGGTGCTACTTTTGTTCCTCCTCCATGCTTGAAATTTGACGATAGTGTCGTCGCATCCGAAGTTTCGATTACAGGTGTATTATCGTTATTAGAGACGGACTGGGAAGTAGAGGGTGCTACTTTTGTTCCTCCTCCATGCTTGAAATTTGAAGGTAGTGTCGTCGCATCCGAAGTTTCGACTACAGGTGTATTATCGTTATTAGAGACGGACTGGGAGAGTGGCGAAGGAGACAGTCTAACAACTTCGTCTAGAGAAACTGGAGAGTATAAAGAACGATTGTCGTCCTGACCTGGCTTCGTAGCTTTGGTCCCAGTGTGGAGTTCGCTCTGGAAAACTTTGGGCTGTTCTCTTACCGGTCGTTTTGCACCTTTTCTTCCATGAAGCCAGTAAGTCTTCATCTCTCCCTTTCCCTGTAATACATTACATGTTAATCTGTATTACAAATAAAGAAGATTAACGTGTAGATGTTAATCTGTATTACAAATAATGAAGATTAACGTGTAGATGTTAATCTGTATTACAAATAAAGAAGATTAACGTGTAGATGTTAATCTGTATTACAAATAAAGAAGATTTAACGTGTAGATGTTAATCTGTGTTACAAATAAAGAAGATTAACGTGTAGGTGTTAATCTGTATTACAAATAAAGATGATTTAACGTGTAGATGTTAATTTATATTACAAATAAAGATGATTTAACGTGTAGATGTTAATTTGTATTACAAATAAAGAAGATTAACGTGTAGATGTTAATCTGCATTACAAATAAAGAAGATTAACGTGTAAATTAAAGTAAGAACATGAAAAAGACACCACGGGCTTGTATTGAATAATGTTTTGACCTAAATCGATGTTATTCTATTCATGTTTATTTTATTGGGATCTAGAAAAAGTCTGAATAAAACACATATACTTACATTAGGATTTTACAAATTTATATATATATATATATATATATAT
>NW_013668499.1:19747-23855 GCF_000517525.1 Limulus polyphemus | reverse complement strand
ATATACTTACATTAGTATTTATAATTATATATATATATATATATATATATGTAAACCAAAGAATGTATCACACCTTGATTGCTAACTGAAATTCTTTCTTACATTAACATCAACTACAACCAATATAAATAAAAGGTACAGAAAGCTAACACCTGAGTGGAGAAAACACCCTTCAAATACATCTGTAAGAAAAATATAATAATAATCTTATCCTGACGAGTGTGTATTATGAATAACAATTGTCGTACGTTGTAAGAATAAATGATGAATATTGCATGTCTTATACAGACAAAATAGATGATGAATATTGCGTGTCTTATACAGACAAAATAAATGATGAATATTGCGTGTCCATCATTTATTTTGTCTGTATAAGACATGCAATATTCATCATTTATTTTGTCTGTATAATATAAGACATGCAATATTCGTCTGGTATAAGACATGCAATATTCATCATTTATTTATCATTTATTTTGTCTTATAAGACATGCAATATTCCTGTATAAGACATGCAATATTCATCATTTATTTTGTCTGGTATAAGACATGCAATATTCATCATTTATTTAGACAAAATAGATGACGAATATTGCATGTCTTATACAGACAAAATAGATGACGAATATTGCATGTCTTATACAGACAAAATAAATGATGAATATTGCATGTCTTATACAGACAAAATAAATGATGAATATTGCATGTCTTATACAGACAAAATAAATGATGAATATTGCATGTCTTATACGGACAAAATAGGTGATGAATATCGAATCTGCGACTCTTTTATTTTCAGAGAATAGATATTGTGTTTCGACTGTCTTACTTAACAGAATGGATTGTTGTGCTGAAGCTGTCTTACTGTGATAGAATAGATGTTCTATACATATAACGACTGTCTAATCTTGATATCAATAGATTTTCTATACATATAACGACTGTCTTACCTTGATATCAATAGATGTTCTATATATATAACTACTATTTTACCTTTATAGAATAGATGTTCTATTCAAATAACGACTACCTTACCTTGATAGAATATATGTTCTATACATATAACGACTACCTTACCTTGATAGAAAATAAGTTATATACATATAACGACTGTCTTACCTTGACAGAATATAAGTTATATACATATAACGACTGTCTTACCTTGACAGAATATAAGTTATATACATATAACGACTGTCTTACCTTGATATCAATAGATGTTCTCTATATATAACTACTATTTTACCTTGATAGAATAGATGTTCTATACATATAACGACTGTCTTACCTTTATAGAATAGATGTTCTATACATATAATTCCTGTCTTATCTTGATATCAATAGATGTTCTATATATATAACTACTATTTGACCTTGATAGAATAGATGTTCTATACAAATAACGACTGTCTTACCTTTATAGAATAGATGTTCTATATATATAACGACTGTCTTACCTTTATAGAATAGATGTTCTATATATATAACGACTGTCTTACCTCAAAGAGAATACTTAAATGGACAGCGATATTTCGTGATTACTGACAATGTATAAGAAAGATTATGAAATATCGACTCTTAAACCGTTATTGACTGTAATAATAATAAAATGTTACCTTAACGGTAATGGTTCCGCGATCCGAGATGTCCCATTCATTGTCGTTTAGTTGCTCCTTTGTTTTCTCACTGATGTGTATCTTTAAGGCCTGGAAAGTTAAAATGTAACAAATCAGAGCCAGAAAAACGTATGTTACTGTAGGAGCTGTAAGATTGACTGTCATAAGATATATATAAAATACTTATTTTTGGTTTGAACAAAAAACATGTGCATGTATTGACATTACAGTTATTGTATATGGGAATTGTAGAGCTGGACCTTCTTTTGAGCTAGACATGCTTCTGTTTTTGATGGATGATGCTTTTGGGTTTTATAATAAGAATATAAAAGTAGTTCCTATCTTACAATATGGCTGTCCATAATGACAACCCTACCATACGGCTGCCCATAATACACGGCTTTGTTTCACTAGTTAACTTTTTATTGTTCTATACTAAGTTATTTAGGAAGAGCAATATAGCTACTTATCATGCACGGCTTCGTTTCATTAGTTGACTTTATGGTTCTATACTAAGCTATTCAGGAAGAGCAATATAGCTGCTTATAATGCACAGCTTCGTTTCATTAGTTGACTTTATGGTTCTATACTAAGTTATTCAGGAAGAGCAATAGAGCTGCTTATAATGCCCAGTTTTGTTTCACTAGTTGATTTTCTGTTTGTATACTAAACTGTTTAGAAAGAACATAAGAGAAACGCCAACCCTGCAGTGTAACTGTCTATAATGCACGGTTGTGTATCACTGGCCGACTTTATTGTTGTATACTAAGCTGTTTATAAAGAACATAAGAGAAACGCTAACCCTGCAGTGTAGCTGTCTATGATGCACAGTTATGTTTCACTGGCTGACTTTCTGGTTGTATACTAAGCTGTTTATGAAGAACATAAGAGAAACGCCAACCCCGCAGTGTAGCTGTCTACAATGTATTGAATAATTTTAAAGAAACAAGTTCAGAATACGTAAGTTTAGTATGTAAAGTAAGGACCGCAACATTTTGACGAATTATAATCTGCAAATGGGTGTGAAACAAAGCTTTTAAAATAGACTTTTAACAGTTTCTTCACAATTTAGACGAATAGATACTTTCAGATATAATGTGGTAAGTGTTTCTAAGGCCCGCCCACACAGCCCGTTTCCAGTTGACCCGACTCGTCTCAACTGATCTCAACTAATTATGTTCAGTCTGGATGAATCTGAGCGGTGTACGTGTTCCTACGACTACGATTATCCAGATTTCAGTCGGAGTGCACTATTCTTTGATGATTGATCATGATGAATATTTCAATGACGCAGTCTGGTAAAAATGTAGCCAGTCTGTATGTGAACGCCTGTTGTTGACCAAGGCTGACTGAGACTGACCAGTCGTGTCAACAAGCGCTGTAGCGTGTTTGGGTAATGTGAATTGTCACGTGACTTAATAATTAAAGGAAGTATCCTGTTATGTAAAACTCTTGTTGTTGTTGGATATACAGAGTATATTATTTATGGTTACAAAGTTTCAACAGGTAAACCCGGCATCATCAACAACTACAAAAAGTGAACTCGTGATATAGATAAGTGTATTCCTTGTAGTTGTTGTACCTGATGATGCCGGGTTTACCTGGTGGAACTTTGTAACCATAAATATTATACTCTGTATATCCGACAATAAACAAGTTTTAAATGTTAAGTGACTTGTCTTCAAGATGGCAGAATTATGGACAAAAGAATGCAAGGTTGACTCGTTGAAATGTGGACCAATAACACAGGCCTGCGATGGTTTTATTGTTAACACAGGCCTGCGATGGTTTTATTATCTTGACATTTTACATGTTCTATAGTAATTCCTGTACGCTGAACCCAAAAATGATATCCATTTTTCTCCATCATGTATATATTTCTCACAAAACATCATATGTTCTTTTACGTAAGTGAATCATTTTCATTGAAATCGGGTCACATTTTGTTATGTTTAAAAATGTTGATAACCATTGGCTGTAAGTTTCTCTATCGCGCCGTGAGGGTCACATTTTGTTAAGCTTAAAATGTTGATAACCATTGACTGTAGGTTTCTCTATCGCGACGTGAGGGTCACATTTTGTTAGGCTTAAAATGTTGATAATCATTGGCTGTAGGTTTCTCTATCGCGACGTGAGGGTCACATTTTGTTAAGCTTAAAATGTTGATAACCATTGGCTGTAGGTTTATCTATCGCGACGTGAGGGTCACATTTTGTTATGCTTAAAATGTTGATAACCATTGGCTGTAGGTTTCTCTATCGCGACGTGGGGGTCACATTTTGTTGTGCTTAAAATGTTGAAAACCATTGGCTGTAGGTTTCTCTATCGCGACGTGGGGGGTCACATTTTGTTGTGCTTAAAATGTTGATAACCATTGGCTGTAGGTTTCTCTATCGCGACGTGAGTTTTAACATTTTGTTGTGCTTAAAATGTTGATAACCATTGGCTGTAGGGTTCTCTATCGCGACGTGAGTTTTAACATTTTGTTGTGC
>NW_013668499.1:6177-19020 GCF_000517525.1 Limulus polyphemus | reverse complement strand
CAACCATAGAAATCACCAAATCACTCGGAAATACAAGTGAGTCCATACACTGTTGCGATAATAATTTTATCAGTGAAATAATAACCTATATTTTCTACAACGCCAAAATGAAGTACAAATCAACAGGCTAAACTTTATTTACCACAGGCTAAAGTGTAGTAATTAGCTAAATAGAATAACATCAATAGACCGAAACGTTTGTACCTTGCACTTTTATATAGTTTATCTACTACACGATTAGCCTGTAGTAGACTTAATAAAAGTGCACCTTGCACCGTGAAAAAGTTTCGGTATTTGTTTGACTTTTTGTATAATTGGTGTACTATTTTGGGGCTGGTGATTTTGTTTTATCACATTTTCTTAATTCTATTAGTTAGAACTTCGTCTAATGCTCTGTGATGGTAGGTGTTGAAGTTGTGCAACGGGATCACATCCCTGTGAGCTCAATTGTTTTTGTTTGATCAAAGCGCCAGCAAGCTGAAGCGAAGTTAAAAAAATAACGCTGTCGAATCAACATATACGATGTCATACGTAATGTGAAGATCGTAATATGATCATCGCAAGTCTCCATGTTAGGGAAAGTTAATAAAAATGTATAGAGGGTAGGGTTAATTAATTCAGTGTACATAGTAATCCCCAGGATCCAGTGGTGGTCATGGCGGTGTGCGACACCTAGCCGAGAGAAAGTCAGTTGAGATGGCTGACCAAACTGAGGAAAACTAATCGTGGATTCTATGCGAACTCAGATGAGATGAGTCGAGTTAGCTTGAATCGGGCTGTATAGGGCGGGCTTAAGGTTGTAGCAATCAGTGCTGAACTTGGGGAAGTCTACAAGGAAAAAAGTGAGCTAATTCTTACGAGCAATTGGAAAGTGAATATGGAGTAAAGAACTGATAAACTTTAAACATTTACCTCACTGGTACTTTCCATCCGAGATGCTGTATTAACGGTATCTCCAAATAGACAATAACGCGGCATTTTGAGACCAACAACTCCTGCGACCACCATTCCGGAATGGACACCTATAGAAGAAGGCAAATAAACACGAAATTTACTTTCGATTCTCAGTTATTTGTTCATAGAAGAGAAGTTAACAGTAATGGTTTAACAAAGTAGCTTTATAATTTTTAGATAATTAAGTTTTACATGTAGCTATACAGAAGATCAATGATGTGCGTATTTCAAACAACAAAAGATGGTCAGTGGTGTTTGTTTCAAACATCAGGAGATGGACATTAAGCCTCAGTTTGACGTTTTAGTATTGTATAAATAATGTATATGCGTTTATTTGTTTGTTTAGTTCTTAAACGCATAGACTCTCTTCTCCGCCCCCCAGTGGCACAGCGTTATGTTTCGATACCCGTGGTGGGCAGAGCACAGATAGCCCATTGTGTAGCTTTGTGCTTAATTACAAACAAACAAACAAACTCTCTTCTCCGTTCCCGTAGCAGCGATCGAACCCAGATTTTTAGTGTTATAAGCCTTCGAATTTACCATTGAGCTCTCCGGAGTGCAGTTGAAGAGGACAAGTAGGTGACTACCACAGTTTCTGCTAGAAGAATTCTTTAACTTCAAATATTATTTTTTTAATGAAGAGGTTTTCGTAAAAACGAATTTACTTTTGTATTTGACCAATTGTGTTCACATAAGTTGCACTATATTGATAGGTTTGTTGATTTATATAAATAAATACGACATTAGCAGAACACTTAAGAAAACTGTTGGTAATTAAAGACTTTTATTTCTTGTTTTAAAGTGGTAAGTTAGATAATATTTTAAAACTTCAAAATTGATTATTGAATTAAGTTTGGAATTGAATTGGGAAACAATTTTTGTGCTTTGCAATACAAACTAGTTAATATTTTTGGTAGAAATCGTATGAAATATCTTTTCTAAGAAGAAATATAAATTTATTTGTCGCTATTTTTTATGTATTTTTCAATATTTCTTTGCTTTTCTTGCTTACAGTGAGCTTACAAATAAGAGCTAAAAATTAGGCCTAGATTTCATCATAATCCAAAATTATCCATTTTATAAATATCTGAGATATGACTAAACTAGCCATAAGATAATATAAAATGGCTTAGGAAGAATATAACTAATCGATTATGACAAAATTAGTATTTAATTCACTTACGAAAACCACTTACCAACACGGATGCGAAGACTTTGGCCCGTTGATGGGTCCTTTAAACCTCCAATAACATTCACCATGTCTAAAGCCATGTCACAAATGTTTTCAGCATGTTTTTTATCCAAGTCTGGTGCACCGGATACAACCATGTACGCATCACCAATAGTTTCCACCTACGATACATAGAGAATTCATAAAAAAAATCAAACTTTAGACGCAAAACTTATTATAGCAACCCATTAATAACGTTCATAGGAAATTTCAAATGATATAGAGTCCCTATAATTTAACAATAATTAACTTTCAGAACAATTCCAAAGTCAGATTATCTATTTGCTAAAAACCCTTACAAACTTAAATTTCGTTCTTCATTTTGTCATTTCTAAAGTAGAAGTTTAGGATTTATTTTGCACATGTAGTCTATTGGATCATTAAATTTTGGATTAGTTAGCTGAATGTGTTATATGTAACAACCTGGATGTTGAGCTCAAGACTACTGACGTCATCGCTTTATACACGCACCACAGATTACAGTAAGGCCAATATTTTATTACAAATAGCTAGACAGATATATAGTAGCAATTATATGTGGTTTTATTCTAACTTTTCCAACAACTCAATCAACTATATTTACGTATTTTTAAATTTTGAAGACATCTACGATTGTATAATAAATTTGTTTATTATCTTATTCAGACGGTTTCTGAACAATAATAATAAGATGGAGCTTGGCGTTCGTTGAGGAAACCTTTAGACCAGGTGATTATATTTTACCCAGTTTTTATCTTCTCCGTTTCTAGAAAATATAACCATTTTACCAATCTTTTAGGAACGGAGAAGATAAACACTGGGTAAAATATAATCTTTTTATCAATTTTCTAGAAACTGAGAAGATAGACAATGGGTGAAATATAACCATTTTACCAATCTTTTAGGAACGGAGAAGATAAACACTGGGTAAAATATAATCTTTTTATCAGTTTTTTAGAAATGAAGAAGATAGACAATGGGTGAAATATAACCATTTTACCAATCTTTTAGAAACGGAGAAGATAAAAACTGGGTAAAATATAATCTTTTTATCAATTTTCTAGAAACGGAGAAGATATACGATGGGTGAAATATAACCATTTTACCAATCTTTTAGAAACGGAGAAGATAAAAACTGGGTAAAATATAATCTTTTTATCAGTTTTTTAGAAACGGAGAAGATAGACAATGGGTGAAATATAACCATTTTACCAATCTTTTAGAAACGGAGAAGATAAAAACTGGGTAAAATATAATCTTTTTATCAGTTTTTTAGAAACAGAGAAGATAGACACTAGGTAAAGTATAACCTTTTTTACCAATTTTCTAGAAATGGAAAGATATACATTGGGTAAAATATAATCTTTTTTTAAACCAATTTTGTAAATGGAGATAAGATGCAGTGGACGTTACGAATAATTAATGTAGAACAAATATTTTTAACTTTCATTAATTGGAACGTACTGACGCTAGAAACCGATTAAATAGAAAGAATAAATCAATACATATAATGACGTGCCCTACGACAAACACTGGTAACCAACCATAGGAGTAAAGACACGGATTATAATATCATATCTACAAATATTTTAATATGACCATAAGTGATTATAAACATTCAAAAAATATCAAAAGAAGATGACCGAGTTGTTAAAACCATAAGAATGAATATAAATGAAAAAAAAAGAAGAGATGGTAACAATATAATATCTTACGTCAATACCTCTCAATCCTTAAAAATAAACTTACTTATTACAAAATATTGTATTGAAAACTAAATTATAAGCTCTACGACACCAAGAATACGTATATATATATATACTTCTAAAATTAAAGATAAATAAATGACCAGGTTAAAATAAGTACAATTTCAAGGTTTGTTTGCGCATAGAAAAGTTAATAGGTAATCAGTGAACGTCAGTAGTTTTGAACTGCGAGCAGTGGGAATGGCCGTACACTATAATGTGAACGCTAAAATGATCTTGACATATAATGTGATAACTAAAAACGATCTTGACATATAATATGAAAACTAAAGTGACCTTTACATATAACGTGATAATTAAAATCATCTTGACATATAATATGAAAACTAAAGTGACCTTTACATATAACGTGATAATTAAAATCATCTTGACATATAATGTGATAACTAAAATGACCTTGATATATAACGTGATAACTAAAATGACCTTGACATATAACGTGATAACTAAAATGAACTTGACATATAATGTGGTAACTAAAATCAACTTGTCATATAATGTGATAATTAAAATGATCATGACATATAATGTGATAACTAAAACGACATTGATATATAATGTGATAACTAAAATGACCTTCACATATAACGTGATAACTAAAATGATTTTGTCATATAATGTGACAACTAAAATAAACTTGACATATAATGTGATAACTAAAATGAACTTGACATATAATGTAATAACTAAAATGATCTTGACATATAATGTGACAACTAAAATGAACTTGACATATAATGTGATAACTAAAATGAACTTGACATATAATGTGATAACTAAAATGAACTTAACATATAATGTGATAACTAAAATGAACTTGACATATAATGTGATAACTAAAGTGACCTTGACATTTAATGTGATAACTAAAATGACCTTGACATTTAATGTGATAACTAAAATGACCTTGACATATAACATTATAACTAAAATGATTTTGTCATATAATGTGATAACTAAAATGAACTTGATATATAATGTGATAACTAAAACGACCTTGATATATAATGTGATAACTAAAATGAACTTCACATATAACGTGATAACTAAAATGATCTTATCATATAACGTGATAACTAAAATGACCTTTACATATAATGTGATAACTAAAATGACCTTGATATATAACATGATAACTAAAATGAACTTCACATATAACGTGATAACTAAAATGATCTTATCATATAACGTGATAACTAAAATGACCTTTACATATAATGTGATAACTAAAATGACCTTGATATATAACATGATAACTAAAATGACCTTGACATATAACGTGATAACTAAAATGACCTTTACATATAATGTGATAACTAAAATGACCTTGATATATAACATGATAACTAAAATGACCTTGACATATAACATGATAACTAAAATGACCTTGTAAACTTTGTGTTTCTCCGTCAGCTGGTCGAACATACTGTACATGGAGTTTAACATCGATACAACTTCCATTGGAGTGATCCGGCTACAAATCTCCGTAAAGGTAACCACGTCACTAAACAGGATCGTTACACAATCAAAATCCTATTCGAAATAAGAAAATGAAAGTTGAATATTTTCAAGAAGAAGTGCAAATATAATAATACATTTTTATTTTACAAGTTTATAGCCAGTAGTAACTGTATCAGAGAATAATAGATATTATGTAATGTAAGGTTATTGCTAGAATGTGCTTTCGTGTAATGTAGTAACTGGACAATAATGTAGCATCTGTGAGTAATATTATTATTGCCTTATAATGCTCCGATTTTGTTGTAATGCAGTATCTATACTGTAGCTCTAAAGTACGAACTGTACCGTATTGCGCCCCCCCCCAGTGGCACAGTGGTATGTCTGCGGAATTACAACGCTAGAAATCGGGTTTCGATACCCGTGGTGGGCAGAGCACAGATAGCCCATTGTGTAGCTTTTCGCTTACTACGAACAAACCCGTAGTGTGGCAAATGCGCTGCAACGCAGCTTCTGCACCTTAGTGAGTTCAAGTGTTGTAAAGTAGGAACTGTAATGTAGTGTTTAAGGTATTGTGAAGTAGGAACTGTAATATAGTGAGTTAAAGTGTTGTAAAGTAGGAACTGGAGTGTAGTGAGTTAAAGTGTTGTAAAGTAGGAACTGTAATGTAGTGTTTAAAGTGTTGTAAAGTAGGAACTGTAGCGTAATGTTTAAAGTGTTGTAAAGTAGGAACTGTAATGTAGTGAGTTAAAATGTTGTGAAGTAGAAACTGTAATGTAGTGTTTAAAGTGTTGTAAAGTATGAACTTTAGTATAGGGTTTAAAGTGTTGTAAAGTAGGAACTGTAATGTAGTGTTTAAGGTGTTGTGAATTAGGAACTGTAATATAGTGAGTTAAAGTGTTGTAAAGTAGGAACTGTAGTGTAGTATTTAAAGTGTCGTAAAGTAGGAACTGTAATGTAGTGTTTAAAGTGTTGTAATATAGGAACTTTAGTGTAGTGTTTAAAGTGCTGTAAAGTAGGAACTTTAGTATAGGGTTTAAGGTGTTGTAAAGTAGGAACTGTAATGTAGTGTTTAAGGTGTTGGGAAGTAGGAACTGTAATATAGTGAGTTAAAGTTTTGTAAAGTAGGAACTGTAGTGTAGTGTTTAAAGTGTCGTAAAGTAGGAACTGTAATGTAGTGTTTAAAGTGTTGTAAAGTAGGAACTGTAGTGTAGTGTTTAAAGTGTTGTAAAGTAAGAACTGTAACGTAGTGTTTATAGTGTTGTGAAGTAGGAACTGTAATGTTATGAGTTAAAGTGTTGTAAAGTAAGAACTGTAATGTAGTGTCTAAAGTGTTGTAAAGTAGGAACTGTAATGTAGTGAGTTAAAGTGGTTTGGAAAAGTTGCCGGTATTTACGTATTTGGGGAACTATTTCAATTTGTCTTCTATTTATAACAAAGATACTAGGGTTATCTACCGCTGTCTCTATTTTTTTTAACTACTGACAAAAGGGAAGTCAGCCAATCATCAGTAGTGTGACGACTCGATTGTAACGCAGTATCTGCACCGTAGTGAGTTGAAGTGCTATAAAATAGAAACTGTGCTGTAGTGTAGCGACTCTACTGTAACGCAGTATCTGCACCGTAGTGAGTTGAAGTAGGAACTGAACTATTTAAATCTGTTAATTTTATGTTTTATTAAATGGTTATAGTAAATCATAGATTCATGCATTAAATAGTCTGTTATCAACTTAACCAGTGACTAAAGTGTAAAAACTGAACCGTTGTGTGGTAGCTGTGAGGTAGTAATTTTGTATTACTTTAGGTACTGGACTGTGGTAACTTTGTTAAAGTGTAGGGATTTTTGTATAGTAGCTTCGTTGTAATGTCGGAACTGATTTGTGGTAGTTTTTTGTAGTGTTGAAACTACGATGTAGTGACTTTGTTGTAGTGTAGGAGCTATGGTGTGTTAAATTTGTTTTAAGAACTGATATGTAGTAACTTTGTTGTTGCCTAGGAACTGTGATGTAGTAACTTTGTTGTAATGTTACTGTGCTACAGGCAGTGTCAAACTACACTTTTAATAACTTTGTTGTTATGCTATTACTGTGCTACAGTGTAACATTACCCTGCAATAATCAAACTACACTTTTAGTAACTTTGTTGTAATACTGTTACTGTGCTACAGTAACTTTCTTGTAGTATTGTTACTGTGCTGTAGTATAACACTATCCTGCAATAATGAAACTGCACTTTCTACTTGTTAACAAAATAAAGCATAAAAGACATTATGTTTCTTCTTAAACTATAACTGTTTGCTTAGTTTTCGACTTCGACCTGCAAGCTAGCGCATATTCAAATAATCCTCAAGCTTTGAGAACTACATGACGAAATTGATAAATCTACTAATTAATATTTAACTTAAGCACATAATTATGTTAACAATGTTTTTCAACACACCTTCTGTACGTCTTCAGCTTATTAGTAGGCTTATGATAAGATTTTACGTAAGATGATATATACTGTTTAATTCTTGAAATAGTTGATATGTTCATTCTTATATGAATCTATTATCAATAAAAACAGAGCGTGTTTATTTCTCATAGTTTTATTTCTTTGAAATACATTAAAACAGCTAATGGGTTTCAAGTGCAATTCTAAATATCCGCACGTGAAAGTATTAACAAACACAAGTAGTTTATATCCGCAGTTTGAGCTGTAAATAGACCATTGTAAGTTATACACCTGGAAATGTTAGGCTTAATGAACCGTGCCAGGTACCTGACAAGTATCGACGGCAGCTTCTCCTTTTCTTAACCTATCAGCAACTTGTTTGGGAATCATCTGGTACAACAACTCGTCTGTTCTTTTCATTTCTATATCCAATTTTTTCATGGACTCTTCCAGCTGATTACTTTTCTGTAACTCCTGTTCGTAAAGACACGAATTCAGTTAAATGCCTTAACCTCACACAGATAGTTTCTATTTACAGCTAGACAGTACTAAATATATCGGTAAACTCTTGTCTATAACTGAACCTGAACTTATGTTTCTAACTGAACAAATATTAATCGTTTTCAAAATAGCTCAAAGCTTACAAACAAGCTATTGAATATAAACTATTATTGGATCGTGACTTGCTTCTAAAGCAGTTTTTACAGATTTAGTTTTTAAAAAAAAATTCATTTCGCTTTTTCAGTCCGTATAAATAGCTTAGCTCGTTTGTAACTATATACGTTACAAGTTAAAATCGTACTTATAAAAATTTTTGTTTTCTTTATTGAACATCTGATTTGATTTTAATTATTTCCTTATGCTTTGATGTGTAAGACGAACAATTCATTAGGCTTAGAATTACTGAACTCTTAACACGTTTGTTTAATTATTTAAACATCATATTGCTTGTGGGTCCCTAATAATACATGGGTTACACATATAAAAACTCCAATATTATGATTAATACCACTAATTACTAATACGTAACCCAAAGTCTGTTATTTGAGAGAATACAGAATACAAAGGTCAGCTAAAATGTTCAACTTATATCAAGTTTTCTCCACTATTTTGCAACTTAAACGAATTATTTTAGAGCTTATAAAGTGATATTCCACCGAAACTATAAGTTATGCTAGAAAATATCAAACTACCACTAAACTAAAATATATGTAAAACTAATGATGAGTACTGGGATAAGACTGTTCTTATATATATATATAACTCTATGTGTGTATGTTTGTAGCGTTCGAATGAAACATCTATATATAGAGGGCAGAGATGAGTGTATGTCTGTATATATATATAACTCTATGTGTGTATGTTTGTAGCGTTCGAATGAAACATCTATATATAGAGGGCAGAGATGAGTGTATGTCTGTATATATATATAACTCTATGTGTGTATGTTTGTAGCGTTCGAATGAAACATCTATATATAGAGGGCAGAGATGAGTGTAGGTCTGTATGATTAGTGTCACAAGTTCTTATGAGAAACTGGCTGAATCAATTTTGATGAAATTTAATAGAGAAACCATAGAGAATCCCCAAAAATCAAGTTTAAATTGGACGATCAGTTCGAATTCGACAGAAATTTCATGTTTTCTGCTTTAATGCTGCCTCAGTTGAATGAGAAAGTCGGTAGCAAGTTATATGAAACAGACACTAAATGAAAATGACCTTTAATTCTTTGCGTAGTATAGGTGCTTTGCATCAGGCGAACTCCTGAGTTTCAGAATAATAAAGTAGGGCCGCCCACGTCCCCTTTTAAAGCTGGCAAACGATTTCGGAGCCTCACCACGCCATGTCGCGACATCTGGTTGTACTGTAACTGACAAATGTGCATCTCTACAATAGGCCTGCTGGTTAGTTCGCATCGCAAAAGGCTCTGTCGTATGGTTATCATGTTCAAACACACTCCTCCCCCTACAAGCTTTCCTTAATCGATTTACTGTATGAGAACGACGGTTTTCAAGCGCCCATTTCAAAAATCTGATCGCACAAAAAAAAACACACAAAAAAAACATAGATGTTCCAGCCTTATCAATCACCGCTGCTTGAGGTATTGGAAGGTTGAATTGATATATCATGGAAGCAGCTTGTGTATACGTGCCTTAGTCCCTTTTCCAAAGGGAGATCTTTCTTGATTATATTACGTATTGGACTATTTAATTCACTGACCTTTGTGTTCGCACTTTGTTTACCACGTTTGGAGTGCAATTTACTACAGGTCTCTTTTTTTGATGGTCTTGATGCACCAACTTAATCCATATTTCTTTGTTTTCCAATACCACTGAGTTCAATGGATATTCCCATTATGAAAATTCTGAATTACCCGATCTGAACACTTGTTTATGATCTGAATGTATGAATATTTTGAGTCGGAAAGGGCTATTACGTATCCTTCTCAAAATAGATCGGTTTCGGTGACGTTACATTACCTAAGAAACATCAAACAGTGTCAAAATGTAACTCTGATACATTCTGTTTTATTGCGATTTCATAACATTCCTACGGTTTTTACGAAACTTGCTGATTTGTGTATTCAAAATCGTTATAATAGAAAGTGCTCAATCCATTGTATATACAGGGTGCCCCACTCGGAGGTGTACGTATTATTTTCCCGATTATTATAAGAATGTACAAATTGCCAGTTCAAACTGATATGGGACTGTTTGTGTAGTTTTGTTTATTACAGTTTTTAATTTTTTGTTTCAGAGTGAACAATGACAGGGTACCTGAGCTTGGAGGTAAGGTAAAAATAGCAATAAAGTTGTAAATGTATGAAAGTGCTGTGGTTGTGCAAAGGGAACACCAACAATATTTTCAGAGGCATCCTCCAACGCGAAAAACCATTAAACAATTTCACGAGACGTTTATTTAAAAAAGAACAGTGACAACAACATCAATACCGGTAAGAAAGCGGACTGTTCAAACAAGAAAAGATATTGTTCGAGTGAATGAAGCTATTACTAACGGTTCAAGAAACATGTGCGTCTGTTGATCGAGTTAATGAAGCTATAACCAACAGTCCAAGAAATAATGTGCGTCTGTTGATCGAGTTAATGAAGCTATAACCAGCAGTCCAAGAAATAATGTGCGTCTGTTGATCGAGTTAATGAAGCTATAACCAGCAGTCCAAGAAATAATGTGCGTCTGTTGATCGAGTTAATGAAGCTATAACCAACAGTCCAAGAAATAATGTGCGTCTGTTGATCGAGTTAATGAAGCTATAACTAACAGTCCAAGAAATAATGTGCGTCTGTTAATTGAGTTAATGAAGCTATTACTAATGGTCCAAACGAAAAATTCCTTGGAACTGGGAATGACAAAAAACCGTACATAACATCATTAAAAATAATGTTAAATTTAATGCTCATCATGTTCAAGTGCTACATCAATTAAAAACCACAAATTAGCAAGCAAGAAATTATTTTTGTCATCTTATGCTGAAGAAGCTACGGGAATATCCGTTGCATAAACTTGCATTTTCAGAAGAGGCAACTTTCCAATTATGCAGCAGAGTTAAAAAATATAACTCCATAAGTTGGAGAACAGAGAAGCCACAACCGAGTCGCCAACACATCCGAGACTTATCAGAAGTGAACACGTGTTGTCCTGACACGTGTTGTCTTACATCATTGGACCATTTTTCTTCGATGGAAAAAATGTCAATGCAGAAACGTACCTAAACATGTTTAAAAACATTTTTGGTACCTCATCTAAGCAGAAGTCATACGATGCATTCAGTTAATCTGCAGCAACATGGTGTTTCTCCACATTTTCTCGTGATTTCCTTAATAACATATTCCCCAACAAATGGATCGGTCGAGGTGGTCACATTATTTGGTCTTCAAGATCCCTCGACATCACTCCCTTTACCTTTTTTAGTGTGGTTTCATCAAGGACAGTCCTTGGATGAGATTGCATCACTGATGTTGTTCAGGGTATATCCGTGTTAAGTGTTGGATAATTTGGTTGAACGTCTTCAGGAGATTGTTGAAAGAGAAGGTGGACATACTGAGTTCTAAACAAAACTTCAAAGACTACACTAACTGTCCCTTATCAGTTTCAACTAAAAAGTTTACTTTTTTGTAATAATCATGAAAATAAAATAAACACCCTGGGACACCCTGTACTACAGCATGTTTCTCATCTGATTCTAAACTCAGTTCTGTAACTTGAAAACTATACAAATATTAACTAAGCCACGTTCACCTTTAATTCTTTTAACTTAGATGCTTCATAGTAAATTCATCCATGAGTTTTACCTGATCCAAGGCTAACTTGAGTTCCGCAGACTGTTGTTGTCCAGCGAGAACCATGTCTCTGCTGAAGTCATGCATACTGAGGTCATTGATGTAGAGACCTGTTTGTATCATGCTGTCCAAGTCTCGCATTCTGGGTAATAAATAAAGAAACTCTGTATGTCAACACAAATAAACCATCTGGAATACTGGAGATTAAATTAACGTTACATAATCCTATCCTACTTTAACATACAAGTTATATTTAGTTTTCTAAAAACATGGATATTAAAATAACACTGAAATATCCTAGCCTACTTTACACATTATATTTAGTCTCCTAAAAACCGGAAACTTATCTAACATTGAACAGTCTTGGCCAAAATGTTTCATATTTTGTAACAAATATGATCATTATCACTTAGATAGAATGCAAATACATATAGCGCTATCAAACTGGGAAATGCATGTTATATTAAACATCTACATATATAAGTTGTATAATGAGACAGGTTCTATGGTCATCATGAACGATTTCTTAGAACAGCAAACAATTTTATCAGACGCCTGTAGAAAGATGTGTAATTTAGCGTTTCACCTATCATAACAAAACCTTACCAAAATATATATAATGACAAATATAACATCAAATCATTATAAGTAGCGTTTGTAATCGTGTATAATTTCATATTAAACATTCAGTACTTGTTTGGTCCTCCTCCTACTCTAATAACCT
>NW_013668499.1:0-5530 GCF_000517525.1 Limulus polyphemus | reverse complement strand
TATCATAACAAAACCTTACCAAAATATATATAATGACAAATATAACATCAAATTATTATAAGTAGCGTTTGTAATCGTGTATAATTTCATATTAAACATTCAGTACTTGGTTGGTCCTCCTCCTACTCTAATAACCTCCACAACGCGACGTAGCATGCTGTTGATAATGTTATTGATGTAATCCGCCGTGATTTCATCGCAACCTGTCACTGGTTTAGGGTCGTTGTTAGCAATTTTCCAGCTCAGTTCTACCCAACATTTCTCAATGTGATTACAATCTGAAGGCTTTGAGGCCATGGCAATCTTGTAACGTCATCCTGGTCGAGATACTCCCGTGAAATACGCGCAATATTAGCAGTGGCATTGTCCTCCTGGAACACAAAGTTATTGCTAAACCTTGCCCTAACATATAGCAGAAATATTGTCTCCATCTAATGCTTGCAATAGACATCATTGACATTTCCCTGGAGTATATGAATAACAGTTTTTTCACTGTGATGAATAGCTGCCAAAGCATGTACTGCACCACCTCCTGTGAGTTCCTTATGGGAAAGACAGTATTTTCTCATCTGTTCTCTAGGCAAACGACGAATACAAATTCTACCATGAGTTTTAACAAGCTGTAAACGGGACTTATCTGAAAAATATGACATGTCACCAGTGTCCTCACTGTAAGTTGGCATGCTGTCGTGCCCAAGTAACACGGTGGCGGAGGTGAATTCTGGTTCATATCAGTTTGAAGATAGCTCTTCTTGCAAAATAACCTTTTATGGTCAGGCTCCTATTCACTGTTCTTCTGGATACTCTGGATTGAATGTGTTCGTGCCATTCCTGTCTTGACATGTTACCCTGATCAAAACATGGTAATTTCGGGCAGTAGTTTTTCGGCGTCTACCAGTAGATTTTCCTGGAATAACGTTTCATTTAGTCCAATGACATTCCAGGGTTCTGGATACAGTAAATTGGGGGGGGTACCCTACTGTTCTAACAATGTCCGTTTGACGCCCTATAACTTATGACACGTGACGAAATGACTACACCAAGTACAGAGAAATTGTCTGAATAAAGCATTGATCTGTTTCGAAAAATATTATTGTGCATGTGTGTTTTGACAGACAAATGCTCAAAACAACTTATACAGATCAGAGTAACAACCCGGACATGTTTGTTCAATCATACGCTACTTTGTCTTTAACATGTGGTAGATGTTACTTTCTCTTTTGCACACTTTTATAGTAAAATAAAGCTTAAGCCCAATGTAGCTTTGCAGATAGATTTAGAACCAAGGGCTTGCTCACTTTGTGATTATGCAGAGTTCAATATAAAATATACTTGCTTACATTGACCAACAAAACAACAGTGTTAAAACCTACTTCACATATATTACTAAAATATCATAGCACTAAAAATATTCTAAAGAAAGAAAATGACTAATATAACTGTTCTTAATATAATATTACTTACTCGGGAGAGGCTAAGTAAACCATGTAGGTCCATTCTTTCATAAACAACATTTGGCCCTTGAGATGCAATAGCTTATCCTCCGGATCTAATCAAAAGATGGGTAAACCAACATATCTTTGGTTGGAAAAAGCTTTACATTTTTAATATCATTTTCTTTGTCACTTAGCGTTAGAACTAATAAAAAATTAAAATATATAGTTATGATATTTGATCGAAAATTCAGAATATTCAAACGAAACTTGATTGTTTTTTACCGTCGACTTAACAAAGCTAACACCCTAAAACGTGACAAATTACCTTAAAAACAGCAAGGTTTTTATAAATGGTCATTGTGCTCCATCGCGCTCTATCTTTGTAATATAAATGTAAAATTTACAGCGACGTACATGCGTTAATCCCGAACTTTCAAACTTTTATAGTAACCTGTGAGAAAAATAAACTTAAGTGAGATGTATTGATAATTATAAATGGCATAATTAAAGAGACATTAAGTATTATATATGACTTAATTATGGACACTGATTGTGATATATACCACTTATAGTGACATTAGATATTATATGTCCCCCGGTGGGTCAGCGGTAAGTCTACGGACTTACAATACTAGAATTCGGAGTTCTATTCCCTGTGGTTGACAGAGCGCAGATAGTTTGAAATGTAGCTTTGAGCTCAATATTATATGTGCTTTAATTATGGAAACATTTATAAAGATATGATATATGACTTAAGTAGGGAAACAATGAAATATGATATATGACTTAAGTAGGGAAACAATGAAATATGATATATGACTTAAGTAGGGAAACAATGATATATGATATATGACTTAAATAGGGAAACATTTATAGATACATGAAAATACGAAAGAAGTATGGTTACTGGGATAAAGGAATGACGATTAAACGCAGGATATATGATTTACAGCAATTTTTCACACTCACTTTCTTCTTCATCCTCTAAGTCAGTAACCTGTGCCATGATGGGGGTTTTGACAAGATATTCTCTATTTTTTTCAGGTTTTCCTTTCACTGGTTTGATGGATATCAGCTCAAAAATACAGTTTGTATGGCTCATTAGCTAGAGGGAAGAAAATATTTCTGTACAAATCTGTTCAATACACTGTGATAGCCCAATCTGAACGATAAGAAGGCTACCAGTAAGCTACGTTAATGCTATTAACCAGATTGAACTATAAAAAAGAAACACTTGAAGCACTTCATCAGATCACTCCATCTTAGAACAAAATGATCAGATCACTCCATTTTAGAACAAAATGTTAGGCAGTGTCACCAATAAATTCATTGAAAAGCAATAACAACAAGGAAAATACGAAAAATATAAAATGATTTAAATTATCGATTATTAGGCGTCTGTCAGTAAACATTATATTACTTTGAATAACAAGAAATTTGACATCACCTTTTATATTAGAGAGGCATTCGCGACGAGAATCGTACAGAATCAAAGCTCGGCGTTTATGTTTCATTGTAGTGATTGAAAAGATTCAATAAGACACCTACTGATGGTTCTGAGTTGTTTGTGTTGTAATACAATTTAGGATCATGATTCTAAAGACTCAATAAGACACCTACTGATGGTTCTGAGTTGTTTTTATTATAATATTCCTTAGAGTCATGATGATTTTAAAGACTCAGTAAGACACCTACTTTTGATTTTAAAGACTCAGTAAGACACCTACTGATGATTTTAAAGACTCAGTAAGACACCTACTGATGATTTTAAAGACTCAGTAAGACACCTACTGATGGTTTTAAAGACTCAGTAAGACACCTACTGATGGTTCTGAGTTGTTTTTATTATAATATTCCTTAGAGTCATGATGATTTTAAAGACTCAGTAAGACACCTACTGATGATTTTAAAGACACCTACTGATGGTTTAAATTGATTGAGTTGTAATGAACTTGAGGGTCTTGATTATTTTACAGACTCACTGTAAAATAAGTTAAACTCAAAAATCCTTCGGTAAAGTTATTTATTGTCCAACATCTGTAAGTCCTTTATCTATAGCACTGCTATGTGAACTTGGAATTTTCTACCACTATGAAAAAAAAAAGCAATCTCCTCAAACTTTCTAAAATTTACCATTTTCAAGATTGGGATAAGTAAAATTTGTGTATTTTTGTTTTGTTTTTAATTTTTAACTAAAAATGAGACAGGCACTGGGAGAGTTCTTTATCAATAAAGAAAACAGTGAAAAAGTTAACATAGTTGAGTTATTGACATTGTTTAATGTAATTGATTATTCGCATTAGCATGGCTATTCAACGGCTAATGTGCTTTTTAATTCGGGGGAACATTTAAATGTTAGAAAAACGTTTTAAGCTATAACAAACAGATCATTCAAAAGTCGTGTGTGATTTAATATTTGATGTAAAAGCCATTGTTACCTCACCCAACGAACAACTGATCAAAAGACCAAAGATATTTTAACTGTAATACACTTGCTAAAAAAAGATAAAAGTCATTGTTAATCGTCCATTTTAAAAGTTTATTAAAAACATGTAGTTCAGAAAATAGTTATTATATAACAGTTGGTCCAGTGGCTAAAGTTTTTACATGCACGCGAATTACACAACAATTGGTCTGCACTTATTAAGAATCAATGGTCTACCGAAAAGCTGGCATTAGTTTTTAGTTCTTACTATTCATTACCGTTTTCATGAAAGAAAACATTAGGACAAAATCTTAGATATAGCGGTACATTTATTTCGTCCAATTGGTAGCAATACATGAATCTAATCAAAACTTAAAGTCGTGGTATGTCCTGAATTTTAATGTGTTACAGGCAGTAGCTTGTGAATATAGAGTTAATACGTTACATGCATGATTAGTAGAGGGGTACTTGCAATCCTTTAGTGGATCGAAAATTAAAATGGTACTGTCAGTCTTGTAGTAAATCTAACAGTAAGGTAGTTCTTATAATCCTTCAATAATTAATCAGTAAGATGATACAGCCTTCTAACAAATCTTATAACAAGATGGACTTGTAATCCTTTAGTATAACTAACACTAAAGTGGTAATAACAGTAATCTGATAAATGTAATAGTATTGCGGTATTTAGTCCTTTGTAAATCCAGCTGAGAGGTAGCACTTACAGTCCTCAAGTAAATCCAGCATTTAGGTGATACTTACGGTAAGGTGTTAATATCTTCTGTAAGGGAGCACTTAATTTCTTTTAGTAAGATACACATTAAGGTGGCACAAACAGTTCTCTAGTAATTTCAACGGGGGATAGCACTTATAATCCACTAGTAAATTTAACAGTTAAAAGGCATTTACACTCCTATAGTAAATCCATCATTAAGGTAGTAATAATAATACTATCATAAATCTAATAGGAATGTGGCTCTTATAATTTTCTAGTACAACCGACAGTAAGGCGACATTTTCTGTTTACTTGTAAATCCAACAATAAAATGGTACTTACTTTCCTCTATTAAATCTAACAAGAAGGCAGCATTTTTAATCATCTAGCACAGCCCAGAGTAAGATAGTACTTACAGTCTTCTAGGAAATCCAACTCTAATGTGATACTTACAGTACTTCTCTACTAAATCCACAATTTAGATGGCACTAACAGTCATTTAGTAAATTCAACAGGAAGGTGGCATTTATAATTCTCTAATAAACCCAAGATTAAGAAATACTTTTAATCCTCTAGTAACTCCTACAGTGAGGTGGTAATAATAGTCATTTGGTAATTTCACATGTAAAGTCATCCTTAAAGTATTGTAGGAGGTTGCACTTATAGGCCTATAAAAATCCAACATCATAGGAGAACTTACAGATCACTAGTAAATCCAAGAGTAAGGACGCAAATACAGATCCCTAGTAAATCCAAGAGTAAGGTGTCCTTTACAGTTCTCTAGTAAATATAACAATAAGGTGTCATTTATAGTTCTCTAGTAAATACAACAGTAAGGTGTCATTTATAGTTCTCTAGCAAATACAACAGTAAGGTGTCATTTATAGTTCTCTAGTAAATACAACAGTAAGGTGTCATTTATAGTTCTCTAGTAAATAATACAGTAAGGTGTCATTT
>NW_013668498.1:101476-148881 GCF_000517525.1 Limulus polyphemus | reverse complement strand
ATGGTCTGTCAACCTTTCATCTCTATATTTTGGAAGCCACCTTTATGAAAACATATAAACCTGTACAATCTACACATCCTTTAGTAGGTCTGTGACGTTTCCTGATTGGCTTAAGGATATGCCAATCAGTGATTGCCTTACCGGCCTACGTTGATGTGACTCATTTTATAACCTGTATTATTTCCTATAGATCATTTTCCAGGCGGTTCTGCTATGATTAGTGTCTGGCAAAAAGCTTCAGCAGATATTTCCTTTGCAACATCTCAATCAACAATTAATCCAGTTATCAACGCTATTTTCAAGTTTTGAACAACTCGACTTTCAAGATCTACGTATCTACATGTGCCAATGTTTCCGTTTATCAACGTTATATTTTAAGATCTGTGCAATAACTCACCTAATAGATGTTTCCGCATATAAAAGCTATCTTCAAATTTTAATTTTTACATTTCAGTTATTTTTCTTAAAAAAATAAAAAGTATACATAAAAACCAAGAATTTTAGCACTTACTTTAGCCCTGAGTTCTTTCGTACTATAGTATATGGTTTAATAAGTCTTTTTTTTTACTCACTGTGTTCATTGTCCAAAAATAATTTATATAGTTTTCAAATATGCACTTTAGAGCATAAAAAAATTACCAGACATTAGAAGAGAATGTCCTAAAACTACTATAGTTTACTTGGCTTTTTAACCAGCATATAATTAGGTAAAAAAAATTCCATTAATGATGGACGTAAAGTCTGTAGTCTAAACACATCAATCTCTCCTTAAAACTATCAGCCGTTACCACAAACATACACGCACAAAATGTCTTATTTATGTAGTTTAGAATTTATTCTTTCTATTGGTTACAAATATATCCAATATCAATGTCCTTTAATGAAAGACAGAGAATATGGGAGGGAAGTGTCATTATGGGTTGAACAAATATAGTGATAACTCAGTAAAGCAAGAAGAGGTTTAAATTTTATATTCTGGCTTATCAATATCTATATCAATAATTTCTAATTGGTTGAACAATCTGAAGTCCTTATAAGGGTATATAAAAAAATCTCTAAATAAGAAGTCCCAGTGCCACTACATCATGGGACTCAGAGAGGTGCAGATTGAAAATTTATTAAAATATTTCTTTTACAAATTAATACCATGATAATGAAGAAATTTGAATTATTAACTATATTTTCATCCTAAGATTATTAACATACAATTGATAATAAACTAGTGTAGTTATATTTTGAATGTAACACTGCAAAAAAACAAGTTGTGAAATGTGCACTTTGTCCCACCCATTTCCATATGTTTAACTGAAAAACTCAAACTTAACAGCTATAACTTCCCCACTATAAACAAAATCCACATATTATTTTTCAATAAATACAATATTACACTATATAAATATGTTTATCTTCTTCTGATTGAGATGATTGTCACTTGTAAGAACAGTTTTTCTGCTTGTGAACCTGTTGACCTTCTTCTTCTGTCACCTTAACTAGCATATTCTTATATATTTTTTTAAAATTAATGTATTTATTTAACTATTTTTTGCAAGTAAAATGGGACAGGAAAGATCAACTTCAAGGTGACTGAAGGATATTTCAGTCTCCCCTTACTTGCAAATGTTTTATTTTCTGATTATGATTAGCTACATCATACATTGTGCCTTATTTTTTGGTGCTTTTCTTTTATCTGATTTAATACTTTGAATTAATGGAAGGAGGTTGGGCCACTTTTGAATATGTTGGAGATCATAATACCTTTGTATATTTTGTATTTAATTTGGGTTAGTTTTATTTACTTTTTGTATCTTGTATTTCACTTATTTGCTATTTTTATTCTGAAATCTTTAGTTTTGAGTGGTTTATTCTTTCTTTAATTTTATTACTGGACCACTACATTCCAATAAAATGTTGCAGAAAGTAAATGTGTAGCTAGATTCGGTACATTGTGGATTCAATCACATTAACCTGGCCCTCTAATAATTTGTTGCTCAGAAGATTCTCAACTTCAAAAATTGAAGCAAAGCCCAATGTTTCAGTAGAAGCTGCATGAAAAATTCTGAAAAGGTTACTTGAAACTGTTAAAAGTTAACAGAAGTAGTCAATGTAGAAAAACAAGTTCTCCAAGAGTGATTTTAAATATCCCAGGGAACATTTTATTCAAGTAAAGATTACATTCAAACTTGCTGTAAATACAAGTGTAAATATCACCTGAAGATTTGTTTGTTTTTAGAACAAAGCCACACGTAGCTATCTGTTGTGTCCACCATGGGGAATCAAACCCTTGGTTTTAGCACCGGAAGTCCATAAACTTACCGCTGTCCCACTAGGGAACACCACCTAAAGAATACTAAGATATACTTTAACATAAAGTGATGTCAATGAATTGCATAGCTGCTCAAAAACCAAAAGATTAAACTAGGCATTGGACAACAAACAGTTTAATGAGCAAAGCTGGAAAAACAAGCACTTTATAAGTGATTCCAAGTTTATATTTTTCTGCATAAATCAACAGTAATTGTTTGATGGCAGAAAAGAGAATAGTATCATAGTTAACATACAACATCTTTAGGATTATGATTCTTCAGGTGGGGATTCCTTTTCCAGAAAGATAATAGTTACAAACATACAATAAATGAAGTGAAATGATATTTTTATGGTAAAGAGGCAGGTAGGACACTCACAACCATGGCTGAGCCTGCACAAAGTCCTGATATGAACATTCTTGAAGTTATGTAAAAGAAGGGAAGGTCATAGGTGATAAAACAACTTAAATGAATTGTGGGGAGTGATAAAGGATATATATGGAAAAGTATTCCACAACCAAAGATTTATATTAAACTGTACGGTAACATAAAAATAAGTGTAATTCTCTGTGTAAAGCAGAGCACTCATATATAGATACTTGTGCATTGTACAACTTGCTCACTTTCTTTTGTATTTTCTGTGATAATGTTTTGCACCATTAATAAATTTATCATCTAGTTCCTGAAATGATTTCCACAAAACACAAGTTCAAAATTACGTGAACATTGACAATCAAATTGAAGAGAAGTAAAAAGTCTGGAAGTTACAGCTTACAATGGTATTATGAATTCTAATTTTAGAAAATATATAGAATATCAAGTTAGATTTAATACAGTTTTGAATATTTATTAATCATGAACATATTGTTTTATCACCTAATTTTAATATATGAGCTTTAAGTAGGATCTAACAAAAAAAGACAGAAAAACTAGTACAGAAAATAAGCTAGCTATAAGTAATTTACAAAGGATAAACAAATAAGTACTGTGTTAGTATTTTCACTTACCCTGACCAAGCAAACTTTGCTAAACCCATCCAAGTTGAATCTGATGCTGCTGATGTTTTTGGAAAAACCAGAACTTCCTCACCCCTTTCATAACAGGCCTGAAAATCAATTATTTATTGTTTGATAATCAGTTATATACACTGTATTACTGGATGTTTAAAACATTTACACCATCACTGAGAAAGGTAAAAGCCATACACGAAGACTAATTGCTGTACATGTTTAAAATAGTGCATGTAACAGTTAAAAGGTAATTTGGAAACTTCCCTTACAAAGCCAGTTGTATCATAATCAAAGTCCAAATAAACTTGTATGGTCTAAACCCCTTCATTTTGATAAAGTTGCTAAAATATTTTCACAACAAATACTTGAGGCTTACCACTGTTTTTACTTTACAGAAAAATCTACTTTAGTCAATACTTACATTGTTAGAAACACACTACAAAAACGTGTATTGGTTAAAATGAAACTTGTTGCAAGAAACCATTTTATATATGACATGCTACTGAAAAATGAATGTTCCACTCTAAATTGTAAATGTCTTAAAAGGTTTTTCCCTGTTACTGTTCATAATGAAGAGTTGAATTTGTCACTGACAGTGGACAACCTTCATAACTGATATGATCACCAACACTAATCACTTTATAATGAGTATTCTTTCTCTGAAAGTCTGTTGGGCAACAGTAAATACTGATATGCTTCTTCTCCCAAGACAAAAGTTTTAAAAGGTTCTTAGTCTAATCCAAAAGCAGGAATCATATCCAATGTTAAATAAAGAATATTTTTTCCAAAACTTAGCACTTCCATTTAAAACCAATGGGCTGTCTTCCCACTGTTGTATCTCCACAGCTTGTCATAATGAATGTTTTTTTACTTGACACCCAAGCTTTTTTAAACATGGCATACTACATTATACATATGTATCTTTTTCAAAATCATCACTAGCTTCCCTTGATTAACTGACATAAACATAGCCAACATAATTAGTTACGCCCCAGCTTTGAATAACTATATGACTAAGTTTTATATTTTATGCTTTACAGAATCCAATTATGATTATTGATTTATTTTCTTGGATCATGATTAAACTAAACTGTGGTTATGTATAAGTATGTCCCTCTACTATAAAGATCATTTTAATCTTATTCAAGTTCAAACTTCCTAATGAAGAAACCATATTTTAATATTATAATCTACTTTTTTTTAATGTTAGTTAAACTTTTGATTTTGAGAGGTTATTTTTACAGCTGTTGTGTTATTAAACAAATATTAGTACATAGTAGTTTCATTAACTACTTTATCACATAATTTTAACACTTATAAATGCAATCAATTTATGCCATGCATTTCATCACAAACTGTACTGGTATTGAAAACTTCTTTATGAGGTTTAATTGACTGTAGCAGAGTTTTATTTTACAATATAAAGCAGAATACAAACTCAACTATATAACTTCTAGGTGTCTCCTGATTAGACCAGTAAGTGACCTAACTTATTTTGTTGTGTTTTGCTCATCTTTTCTACCTTCAGTTTTTCCAATCTTATTTTACTGAAAGATTAAATGGTCTGATCTTCTCCACCAGGAATCTTCCATAATAAAGAAGATTTTGGTATCTTGTAGAGTTATGTTTTTTGCTTGCTAATACCATATCTGATTATCACCTTTATGGAAGTTTGGCAGTTCAGGTACAATAATTCTGCTCAGTCTGGTATAGTAGGACAGGTACTAGCTTCCTGGGTGATTAGGTATCCTGTTGAAAAGAATGCTACTTCTGAGTGTTCTTATAAAACAATTGATCAGCCCTTGTTAATTATAATATACTCCTAACAAATGCTTATTCCTCTTCACTCTTCAAGTGAAGATTTAGCCTGTTACATAAAAGAGGAAACCATGGATGTGATGGCCAAATGACAACTATGAGAAAAGCTCAACAACACATAGAAGAGATCTTGTCAAGTACATGAGGAAGAAGGCACACAACAGATACTTACAACTCTGACTCAAACCATCCACAGGATTTTGAACACGGGAAGACAATTATTTTTTCTGTGAAAAAAGCAATGATCACTGGATATACGAGAGTGAAGCCACCATAACAGGAAAACAGACATAGACTGTGAGAACAAGTATTCCCTTACAATTGATATAATACACTATTGTTGAACTGTCTGTATGTAGTAACACTAATCTGTGGTGGAGAGAAGGTAACAATAAATGATATGCCTGTTGGAAAGCTCAAAATTTGAGAAAGATGCTATGAAATGCCACCTTAAAAAGGGTCTAAGTGCTCGAAATGCAGTAATCTCCTAAAACCATGCCTATCCCCAAAAGAGATACATCTGTAAATAGATGAAGATCTATCAGTGAAGGAAGAAAAGGAGATCTCACAGTGGTCTATTCCCAATCCAACTAAAATTGGAAGGAGGAAAGTGTGTGTGTAGGGAGAGGAGAATATGATGGGATAATGAGATGCAGCTCTTTTTCCACTGAGACACCAAATCCCATTGTAGACATTGCATATGGACTTACCCCAAAGAAACAACATCAAATAGGGAAGCCAGAAACCCAAAAGCAGATATAGCATACATAAATGCTCAAAGAGCCATAAGAGAAAGTTTAAGAATCCCTTGAACAGAAAATATTAAAAATCCCAGATGAACAAGATATTGAGTAGGGATCTGTTGGGATTTGCAAGTGCATATGGTCCACTTAACCCTCTCTCCCCGGGTACCCATTACTGCACATGACACAAGGTTTTGGTGTCTTACATTCAAAGTTTTATTAAACTACTTTTTTGTTTATGTTATACCAATTAGAATAACATAAAATCTTAACTAATAATCCATATCTTAATAGTATAAAAATTTTAAGTTCGTAATTCTACAAGGAAATATATAAAAAAATCCTGAATTTCCACTAGTGTGACCCACGTGACACATTTTGTCTAAGCATGTCATCATCCATATTTCATCCATCACCCCTCGAAAATGTACAAAATTAAACGTAAAGTATTCTCCATAAAATCGTTATTGGTCGCACAGACCATAATTTTTATAGCCTTCAATTTTGTTTTGTTACAGAGTTATCAAATAGAAAATCAGACTCTTCCTGCTACACCCACCTGTCACATCCTCTCCTTCACAATTCGTTGATAGTTCTCTCTTACGTTTCATCATATATTACCTATAACCAATAGAAAGTCAAGGTTTTCATCTATCAAATGACATATGATATAATGGTGTGTTCTGAACAGATAAGCATAAGTTTCACTCGGAGTAGCAATATTGTTCCTGTGGGAAAGTTAACGACTCCCTTGGATGAATTTTTAACAGCTTTTGTCGCATACTTAGAAAGCCAGGAAAATTTTTAGAAGTAAGTGAATTTGTCTACTTTTTGCATGTTATTAGTCTATATTCTTTGGTGTATTACTAATTAAATAAAATTTTTTAAGTGCTTTACTATAATGACTATAAAAAATCAGGCTTAACTCTCCTCGACAATCGAGAGCAAGAAAAAAGAAGATTGGGTAAGTACTTTATTTCTTGTTTTTCATATTTATTCCTTATTTATTATTATAAAAGTAACTAAAATTAAAACTATGGATCTTTTTAAGCTATTCAAGACTAGATTAGGTAAAATAAGTAATAATAATAATATAATTAAAATGGTTCACAAGGCACGTATGCGAGCAGCTCGTGGGTAATGTAATTTGATAGTGCAACATGAGCTGCACATTCCCAGAGAGATTTACAACTTATAATGCCGTGGATAGTAGTTAGACATGGTTCAAAGGGCAATAAAACAATAAAATTTAATTATAAATACATATATAACGTTACGAACTTAGAGCTACTTAGGATAAACGAATTAAGTTTCATGTTACAATTTGAAGTCACTCTAGAAAGAAAAGAAGAGTAATTTAGGTTTATTTCAATTTTTTTTTGGTGATTACGAGCTCAGCCAAATTGACCGATCCAGTTTTGAGATAGGGTAAAGAAAATAACATATAAACTATAAGGATTTAGTGAAAACAAAACAAAAAAACTTTGAAATGCATTTAGGAGGTTTTAGGGATTACACAAAGAAAATTTGAGATGATGAAAAGTATTTTAAATTGTAACATGAAAATTACTTTGCACACTGAGTATTCAAAATAAATACTCAATATATTCATGGACAAATCTTTATTTTATTTTATTAAAAATACTTCACTAAGAAATATGATTTTTTGTATGTGAAAGACTTATAATATTAACTGAAAATCTGCCAAATTTCATGAAGATATACCCAACATATTGAGAGTTATAAGTATTAAATTTATATCAACTTTAAACAAGTACAAAAGATCACATGACTTGGTGGTCAGCCATATTTGTGTGCATCTGAGACTATGTGGACAAAAGAGCTAGTACAAGACTACTGTTGATGTAAAAATGGAAACCATGCAGAGAGAGAGCAGAAGATCTGCAAAGGCTCTGACCACTTGACAAAATAAAAATGGAACTGAATGTTAGACAAACGAGAAGGGCTTAAAACTAGTAAACCACTTCCCAATGGCAAAACCTAAGAAATGAATGAGAAACTATATTTTTTTCTACATTGGGCAACTCAATTACAATGAAAGGACCAAGAAGTAGAGCAGGTTGATGGAGTAATAGAGCAATAAGATCCATACTGATGTCAGTAGGATATATGACTTAAAGATGAAAAATAAGATGTCAAAGCCTTAACCAACTCCTGCTTTTTGTGAAACAGAAATTTTCACAGCTACAGTTCAAGCAGGGAGATTAGTATCTCATGAAACGGCAGTATGAGCAACCATATGAAAAGAGTAGTATATCCATATTGACAAGGAGCACACAACTATAGCAAAGTAGACAAAGTATTTTCTTTGTCCAACTATATGCATAGATACGTGGAATGCTGATACAAAACCAACACTTTAACCCTTTCACAATGGAAGCCCTTTAAATGCTTTTCTGCACAAGTCACTGTGTTACATTCAAAATTTAGTTAAACACCTTTAATATCAATGTATGTGAATGAAATTAATATTATAATGTGTGTTACGATTCAAAGTTTTATTTTATCGATGTTTTAAGTCCTTTATTAAATATAAACCTTTAAAAAACTACTTAAAACTTCAGATATATTGTCATGTGACCAACGAGCTATGAAAAATCTCTACTTTGGCTCTCTATGTCTACAACAATACAATGGTAATAGAGTACAGGTATGTCTAGCCACTAAGATGCTTACATAACCTTTTAACTCATTTCTTTCAAAGTACTCTGAATGCATACAGTTAAAACAAGTAATAAATTTTTCAACCCCTGACAGCTGCCACACCCAACAGATTTGCTTGAGTTTTATCCCTTCCATGTATATGTTACATAAACATATGTATATAACAATTAGAAAGAGCTCATTTTACAGCATAAATTAACAATTAACAGAGTACTTGAAATTCACTATAGTATTGTTGGCTGCTTGATGGTTGTTTCTTACCTAAATATGTTATAGTTAGAGATATAGTTTAAATTGTATTTATGACTTACTTTTACATTGTAGTTGATTATGTATTAGTTATGTTTTATAATGCATAATTAAAAGGTTTAAACATTTTTAAAATATACATTTCACTTTGCATTTGTTCTCAAGTCTTACGATATTACACAATGAATGAAAATTTTGCCAAAGGGTTGCACATTTCTCCCAAAGAACTGTAATATAACTTGAGGGCACTGTTGATTTGTGTCAAGATGAATAATAAGTTGTAAAAGACAAAAAAGGAAAATAAAACATTAAAAATTAACTATATGTGAAAAGGAAAAGATATGAATTTACGAATTTAACAAAAGGAAACTCTTTAAGGATATTCTACAAAAAATGAAAAGGTATGTTTTTTTTCTATTTCCTAATTTTGATTATTTTTTTGCATTGTTCGTTGATGATAATAGCTAGAGTTAGTGATATGGTAGAGAAAATGAAATATAACAATTTACCTTAAAAAACTTTTGATATCCTTTTAGGAGGTTATAGAGATTATGCAAATGAAATAAGAAAAACTATACGATGAAGAAAAGTATTTTTATACTTAAAATGAAAATCACTTTTCACTTGATTTGTTAATAGTTTGAACGTGAGTAACTACAATAGAAAAATAACATATTTTTGGTAAAATACATGGTTATAAAACCATCATTATTTGTGTACAAGATACTTATAATCTTGAATGAAATCTTACCAGTTTTTGAGAGGATATATTAAGAAATCTCAGGGTTATGGCATGTATTTTTGTACAAGTGAAATTCGCAACTCGATTTCCACAAATTGCATAAGCCCGCTGTGAAAGGGTTAGGATAACAGGAGATAATTTGAATGAGGAAACACTTTAGATCAAGGAGTTTTTATATATTAAACTACTCCAACCAAGACTGAACTTAAATAATTGTTGATTTTGCTCCCAATAAAAATAATAAAATTTCTTAGACCAGTCCAAGAAAAAATATGTTAACTTAAAATTATCAGTCAAAATAACAGAATAAGCTTAATTAGGCTTAACATAAAAGCAATAGTTTCATTAAAATTTAAAAACATTTAATAGTAGTCACACATAATAAGGATATATCAAAGTTTTACCCTATAAGTGAGAAGACTTTGACACATGTCAAACATACCTTGCACATGAAAATTCTATTGTCATACTGGTGTTGATATCTGCATTTTGTTGTGGCTATATGAGGAGTTCCATCTCTTGTATGATTCATACTGTTGCTACAACGCACACTGTGGAAAATTCGGCAAACATTAAATAGCAAAAATATGATTTTGATTGCAATATAATGAATAAAAAAAATTCAGAACATGAATCAATATCTTTTTTAATACAAGATACAATTATCAAATAAATAAAATATTCATCTACCAAAAGATTTATTTACAAAGCATATATTACAAAATAACAATGTATTCTGGATAGTTTTATAGATTTCTAGACACACCTGTTCTACATATACATAAAGTAAAACAAGTGCTTGCCAATGAGCAAAATCTTTTTCATGAAGTTTATTGTTAAATTATTTTAACACAGGTTGCATGCTTGTACACAAAAATTTGCATTTGAATATTAGTAACATACCAAATTGAAAAAATAAATAAATATATATATATATATATAGAACACAGTTTTTGTACCTGCATGACAGGCAGTGGTTATTACAAGCAAAATACTGGTCAGGAAAGGAACTAGGGAGAGTCTTTTCCAGCTCACCATTAAACTTTTCATTTAAGACCTAAAGAATGTAGTAAAATATAAAAACATCAGTTTTGTATTTTGCTATATGCATATACGAAAACACATTTAAAAAAATACAAAAGTTTTATAATAAATACACATTCTATATATGATTCTGAAATACTGAATCCTTTTAAAATGTTAGAATTGAGGGTAATTCCCACTTATTAAGTGGATCCCAAATACTGTAATTTAATCTGAAACTAACATGAAGAAAAAGTTTCATGAATATAAAGAATAGCATGTCTTTTTGCTTGATCTTGAACATTTTTCTTTCAACAAATAGACTTAATTTAATAATAATACATAGATTCTTCCAAGAACTAGTAAAAGTTCCTATGAACTGATAAAAATCAGTATATCAATAAAACCTATTACTTCCACATTGAATTAAGTGTTAGTAAAAGATATAAAGGTTCTTTATTTTTGCTTACACAGTCATATTTGGAACTTAAACAGAGAGATATTCAACTCAAATCATTGCTTATATACAGTCCTGTTAATATGTTTGTTTTTAAAGCAAAGTTACATTGGGCTACCTGCTGTATCCACCACAGGGAATTGAGCCCCAGACTTTAGCAGTGTAAATCCATAAACTTACTGCTAACCCACTGGGAGACTATTTGTTAATACGAAATGCATATATATATTTGCACTTACATGACCTTTCATGTTTACCGTTTCATGAAAATTAACTTGTTTAAGTCAAAGGCTGTTTTAGATACACAAAGTTTATCTTTTCTTTTTTTGTGATTCATATATTTGTCAGAATCTGGTTACAACTATATTTAAACTTTTTCAATAACTAAATTCACATTCTAGTAACAATATTCATTGGTATTGAGAAAGAGACAGGAAATATGTTTCATAAAAAAATTAAATTAACAAAATGTTGCAATATATAACCTACAGGAAATCACTTAAAATTCTAAAACATGTGAAAATAATCAGAATAACTTAAAGCTTCCATATAAAAAGAACAACTAAAAATATCTATAATACTTATAATAATGCACAAGCTTCAATGTTACTGATTTTAATATTATACTTTGACAAGGAAGAAGCAGAAATGATGCTAGATACATTTTTTTTATTGCAAAATGAACAACCTGTTCTCAGCTTTTCATCCAACATTTTATGGCCCTTGATGTTAAGAACTAAGTTGCATTTACACCATTTATATTATTAGTTTGTTCAAAAGGTAAGATGAAAAATATTTTAAGGAAGAAAAATAATGACATTTATTCTTACATGGAAAAAACTTTTCAGAATCATGCATTTAAGTGAATGTTTGTATTTGCCAAAAAGAATAAATTTCAGTTGAGAAATGAAACAAATAAATTTTAAGAAATAAAACCATAGAAAATACATGTACAGTATAAATCTCACATGTTATGTTTCACAAACATACAGTCTGGAACAGGTAATGATGTGACAAATTTGAGGATGTTTCAATTTCAACACAAGGAATATGATTTTGGAGATACATCTTTATGAAAGGTTTTTGTCAGTTTCATATAAAAGATTAACATATGAATTAGACATTAACTGACTGTGAATTTAATGTCTGATAAATGAGTTCCAAGCCTTTGCAGCCAAGCAAAGGCCAAAAGGTATTGCAAAAGCAAAAGGATCCAAGAAAGATTACTACTAAGAGTTTATAACAGCTGATTTATCAAAATTCATGTGGTGAAATGCCAATTCAGTCAATTACAGATAATACACAACACATGAGTAAACATAACATTCTAACTCTGTCTTGTGCCAGCACAAGTCTTTTATTCAATACCAAAATCAATATATAAAGAGCTCTCATATATAATCACTAAGTGTTTTACACCAAGCAAAAGGCCAGCTAAACTGAAGCACATGGTAGGTAAAAGTTGCAGTTGAAATACTGTTACACAAAACAACAGTTCACACTCTTTAATAAAATGAACAAAAAGGTATATGGGAAAAAATTAAGTACATACATAAGGTATTTCAACATACAATAAAATGAAAGATTTGAAGACTAATGGAAAAATCTGTTTAGGTAACCTAAAATATTGGTCAAACAATTATGTGGAGAATGTTAAATGCTATCTATAAATAATATAAAATCTACAGGCTCATTACGTGCTAATTGGGAAATCTGAAATGAAATCTCAAACAGTCTCAAGAGATCATTCAGAAGCTAAACTGAAAATGTTTTATTCATCTCAACCACACCAATGCACTAAAGGTTGTTTTGTTCATATTATCCATATCACTGCACTGAACGTTTTTTCCACCCTTTTGATATGAAGAAAACTCAGTGTGGTGTTTTGGCTGTTGTGTACAACATTTCAGTGCAGTGGTATGGATGATATGAAGAAAACTCAGTGTGGTGTTTTGGCTTCATACCACTGTACTAAAAGTAGTTTTACATCATTTTAAATTGCTATGACCTTTGCTATTAAACTAGTAGCTAAACTGTGTATTAAAACTATAGTACCAAGCTAGAAGAAATACTATTCTCAACACTATAAAATTAATGTTTTAAAAAAGATTATCCAAAATAATGCTGATAAATGTTTACAAACTAAAATAAATTTATTACTCAGCAATACATAGGGATTACTATTATTCTTGCATATCTTTGACCTGTAACTTAAAAGTGGGCAGCACTGAGCAAGGCTTGATTTTATTATTCATGATCATCTTCTATGTAAATTACACCAAAGTCTCATAAATGGTTACAAGGATTAGAAAGTTGTTTTGTAAAGTAATAAAGTAATTACACCATAAATAGTGGGTTGGCAAGAGCCCTAGAAATGTACATATCTGATAAAGTTCATCTAATTTTCAATTTGTTTTTATAATCATAAGATATCTTTTAAGCACTGACGATTGAAAATAACAAAAAGGTTACATTCTTTTACATAGTTTGTGTGACCTTGAGTGTTCATTTTTAGAAAGCAGTGTGCATACACTATTTCACAGTAAAGTTAGCAAGAACTGAATATGCTGCTCTACTATAATACTGAATGCTCTAATCTATTAGTACTTTATATTTCTGTTTTCTTTTTCTTTCTAAGAATGAACCAAGTACCTAAATGTACATTCAATTAAATGTGAAACTGATTTTCTAAAGCAAAACACTCTCAGCTAAATTAACTCCATGTATTTATTTGAGTCTTATAAATAAAACAGGTTACTTTTTTTTAAGAAGTTTTCTTATTTCAACTCTGAGTACATATTTAAAAATTACAGCTTCAAAGTAAGCTATTTTAATGTACCTTGATGAATTAATATGAACTGCTGGAATCTGTTTTCTGCTTATTTGTTTAATCTTCAATGTAAAACATCTCCAATTTAAGTTACTCATGACAACCATAACATATGAATACTTTATTTGTACCCAAGATTATATCGATACCCATATATACATGAGGGTTAAGATTTTTGTCTTCCTAGCTTTCAAAACCATTTTATTTATTCCAGTTTGCGTAGTTGGAAAATAAATGTTCTGAAAACAAACATGATATACAGACTTTTGTATTAAAATAAAAATGGATGAAAACACAATATATATATTCTTAAACAATTAAAATGTTGAAAACGAACTAATGCAACATTCGTTTTTGCCCCTGGTAATAAGCACAGCCTGCATTCAAAATTTGTAAGTCACCATCAAATGCAATCCATACAACACATAAATACAGTATATGAAATAAAAATGATAGGCATATGTAAATCTGCTGACCTTAAGTGCCTGATAAACTACAGTAGATGACCTTGCTGATCGCACAGAGGAGTTCTGAAGATGCTTTTGTACAGCCCTTTGGAGACCAAAAAAAGAGGTTGGAAGCAGGGACGTTTGTGTTCCCACATATTCCAGGGCACTGAATGCATCAACAGACTGAGACAGTTTTTGAAATCTCAGTTTAAGTATTTCTTCTGGACTTTGTCCATTTTCTGGGAAGAAGTTGTAAAATATAAACAGTCATAAAAATAAACCAAGACTTAAAACATCAGATACAAAAATAACAAAAAAAAGAAAAGTAAATTTAATTTACTAATTTGATATTTTGATAAAAGTAAAGATTTTAACATTGAAATTCAGATTTATGGTGCAAAATAATTACAATAATAATATTCATCACTAAAACAGCTTCACTTTTATGACATTGCACAACTGAAACTTACTTTCACTGTTTTTTCTCTGACTTGCAAAAATATATGAAATATACATATATATATATATATTATATAAACTCAAACAGTTTCATTAAAAATAAAAGATATGAAGAATAAGCCTAGTATCCAAAACTAACTGCATTTCTTCCAAAATAGTTTCTTTTTTGGACAATTGAAAATTGAATTTTAAGTGAAGCAGGTCTGACCACTTGAATCAAAAGTGCTTTAACAAATGCTACACTTTTTAAATACTTTTCCTTGCATGTCACAAAGTGTTATCAAGTTACATTCAAAATTTAATTAAACCAATTAACTGCCAATGTATTTTAATCAAAAGTGCTTTAACAAATGCTACACTTTTTAAATACTTTTCCTTGCATGTCACAAAGTGTTAGCGAGTTACATTCACAATTTAATTAAACCAATTAACTGTCAATGTATTTTAATTAAAAGTGCTTTAACAAATGCTACACTTTTTAAATGCCTTTCTGTGTATGTCACAAAGTGTTATCAAGTTACATTCAAAATTTAATTAAACTGATTTATTGTCAATGTATTTTAATGATATTAGAGCCATTAATTACATCATAATTCAATGTTTTGTGTTATCCAAGTTATTATTCCTTTATTTTGAAAGAAACCTCTAAAACAAACACTTAAAACTTTAGTTTTCTATCATGAAACACACATGCAGTTGAAATATCTTAAGATTTGGTTGCTTATGTTGCTATTCAGTTTTGTCTCAGTACCTCTACAACAGTCTACACAAATTTCTACAAGTATAATCTTTAGGTCTAAATATTAGTTTCATTTTACAGCAGCTAAAATTCTAAGAAGGAGCTTATTTTTTTTTTCCTTTCTGGTAGAAGCCATGCCCACATTCCAAAGTAATCTGTTGCTGAGTAACAGTCTTTTCTAGACTTGAATGGCATGCTTACAACCAACAGAAAGAGCAGATTTCTTGTGTAATTTCTGCAGGCCAGGCAATAAACTTTTTTCAAATGATCAGTGAACTGCTGCAAAGTCCTTTGATGAGATCAGTATCCCTAGTGCTTAACTATTTTTTTTTTTGCCTTAGACATATTAGTCTGATAAGACAGTTACATTGCATTTAGGTTTTGCTTTTATATTTTAGTTAATCATGTATTATTTTGGTTTTAAAATTCATACTTGAAAGGTTTAATGAATATTTAACTTTTCTATTTGTTGCTTCACTGGTCAAAAGTTATAAAAATAGGCGAGTGCAAACATTTTTCCAAAGGTTAAAGCATCTCTGCTCATCATAGCTTTATTTGGCCCGTGGGTACCAGTTGACATTTCAACATAAATAACAAAAAAGAACTGGAAAGGGAAGTAAAACATTAAAAATAAACTGCAATGAAAAGGTAAAAACATGAAATTAAACATATGACTGAAAGAAAAAATATTATTATTCAATGAAGAGACAAAAGGTAAGTACATTCTTCCATTTCTTAATTTTAAACATTTTATTGCACTGTACATTGGTGATAATAGCTAGTTATTAATAAAGTAGAAAAAAAAATGAAAAATAAAATATAAACTTTTACCTCAAAACACTTTTGATATTCATTTAGCAGGTTCTAGAGATTAATGAAATGAAATGTGAAAACTATAAAAATAATAGTATTTTTATTCTCAAAATGAAAATCACCTTCCAGGTGAACTATTCAGAGGCCGAGTGCAAATAACTACATTAAATAAAGAATTTTTATTAGAAATAGTAGAAAAAGTCAAAAGTTATTATTTTCCTACACTGAAAATATATTTCTGATAGGTACCTACCTCCTGTCACACATACAGCTATTCTCATTCAGTGCTGCCCTCTATATGAAAAATATTTTTTGCATGCCACAAGCATTGATCAAGGTACACTGAGTCTTTGCATGTAAATCATCATGTGAAAAACCTCCACCAACAGGAGCACGACACACCTTCCTGATGCATATGACTCCCTCTATTCAATTCTACCGAACTATCACTTTGAGATCAGGCAGAAAGGAAACACCAGTTTGAAGTGGGAAGGAGTGGTTGGAAATGTGAAAGGAGGTAAGTACCTATCAGAAATATATTTTCAGGGGAAGAAAATAATAACTTCTGATAAAGTATCTTACCTCCGCTCGCACATATAGATAGAATCCCAAATTAAAGTGGTGAAGGGATTGGTGCGAGAGATATAGAGAAGTATCCTTTGAAAACGGCTGAAGAACACCCTTGAAGTGTGACCTCCATTGGGAGGGGAACACATATGGGAGACTGCACCACTCCCTTACCATAGCATGTATCCTATAAAGTAGTTCTAATGTTTTATCACAAAGGGAATGGGTGCCACCATGGGGATTGATATAGGTGACAACCGTGGACTTGTCTGAGTGGATCATGATGAGTTGGTTCCATACAATAGGAAGAAAATGATCAATAGCACATTGTACTACCAGAAGCGGCACAACATTTTGTTCTCAGACCATTGACCAGAAGCCACCCCCTGATTGACCCATACTCCCTAACCATGGAGAAAAGCATTAGTGAAGAGATGCAAAAATATTCAACCACCAATGTAGATTGTCTGTAAGGGAAGGAGGAAGGGTAATTAGGGAGTCTAAGGAATCTCAAGCAAGATTCAACTAGTTGCACAATGTCCACCGAAGAGAATGCATATGTATCTGATGCAAGGGGATAAGGGCTTCCTCGCATGGAGAACTGAAAGCTCCATCAAATAGAGATGAAGTGGAGAAGGTTGTGCCCAAATAAGGTACATGTTGAAAAACTTAAATGGATAAGATATTGGGCAGGCATCAGGAAAGACTTCTCCAACTTTAAAATCCAACCAACTCAAGCTGCTTCTCTCAATAGCAAATGAGTGTGTTGAGAAGATTCCTGCAGAATGAGCTAACAGGAGCCAGTCGATCATATAGTGGTGGAAGTTCAACCCTCCAGCATGCATAAGTTGGGCAAAGACTTTGATCACCCAACAAGACATATGGTGCTGAAGTAAGCACAAAAGATAAAGCACAAAACTGATACACAATCCCGTAGTAGACACATCAAAGGTAGTGTAAACCAACGAGAAATAGGAATATAGAAATATGTGTTCGAGACACCTTCCTTGGTCATCCACAGACCTGGAGAAAAAACCCACCGTGTGAGAAAGGATTCCCTAGTAAAGCAGCGAAGATCCAGAAACTGGTTGAGGCTGGACAGATCGATCACATGATGCCAGTCCTTGGTTTCCTTGTGGATGCCAAAAAACTTTAAGTTAATGCCTGAGGAATACTGGCTGAGAGGCTCAATAGCTTGCTGTCATAGAAGAGTCTGCACAGCTTGGGATAGATGTTGACTGGTAACAGGAAGGATATAGATACAGGAGATAATGGAGGAGGGTAAAGGAGATGGATAAAAAGTCCATCTGACAAAACCTGGATCACCCACAGATCATGAGTGAACTCTTGCCACGGGTGAACAAAATTGGTCAAATGTGGAAATGTGACCAGAAACCACCTGATAGTCACCGGAACTGCTGGCAACGATGAACTTGACATCGAGACACATGATGAAACAATGATCCTCTAGTGGTAAAAACTGGAAAAGGATGGTAGGGAGCAGGACATGAAACAGGTATGAGTGAGGGCATGGTAGCAGGGTAAGGTAAATAAGCAAACAAAAAAGAAGAAAGGGTTGAGTATTGTCTCACATATTATACATGTGACTTTATTGACTCAGGAATATCTCCAAAGAAGACCAATGGAGAAAAGAAACCATCCACAGGTCCCAAAGATAATAGGAAGAAAGATAAACCTGAGTCAAGATAGTATCATTCCCAAGTAGATCCCAACATTAAAGAAACCATGTGCGAAGAGACAGGGCTGAGGAGGACAATCTCGCTAACATGGAGGTAATGAGCGAAGAGGTATCCTCCAAAAACCCCACAGGGGATCGATGTACTGAATCCAAAAGTAGATATATGGAAGACAAGTACTGTAGGAGAGCAGTAAGGGCAAGACAAAAATCAGGAATACTGGCCTTGGGACAAACAGATAGGATTCTCAGGGTCATTCCCCCACACTGTCAAAAGTTATATTATTCCTACAGAGAAAATATATTTCCAACAAGTACTTACTTCCACTTACATACATAGCTATTCTCATTCAGTGCTGCCCTCTATTTGCAATTTTTTTGCATGGCACAAGCCTTTTACTTCTACGTACTCCTCAGTTCACATGGTTTAACCAATTCACGCACATAAATCATCATGCAACAAACCACCACCAACAGATGTGCGTCCCTCACATGACTCATGTGACTCACTCTTATGCTATAACTTCGAGTTTAGGCAGAAAATTAAGCACCGGCAGACAGTGGAGAAGAATGGTGGGAAGTGTGAGCAGAAATATATTTTCAGTGTAAGAAAATTATAACTTCTGACAAGGTACCTTACTTCTGCTCACATACATAGCTAGAATTCCACATTAATAAGGTGGAGGGACTGGTGCAAGGGAGAAAATAGAAACATCTTTCAACAACATCTGAAGGACCTCCCCAAGAGGGAACCCTCTGATAAGAGGACTGCACCATTTCTGTACTAGGTATACTCTTTGCCCAGATGTGGAAAAGGTGAGACTGATTTTGGCATACAAATTTGAGGAGTACATCCCAATGTGGGTAAAAGAAGAGATGTGCCCCAAGGTGTAGAGTAGCTAAAGCAAAATGGACCATACACAGCAAGTCAACTGCATCCAAAACTCAACTGCCGGGAACTGAAATCCATCCAGGGGTAGGATAAGGATCATACTATTGGTGAGTCAACTACAATCGAATACTCAGCCACTGGGAACTGACATCCATGCAGAGGTAGGAAAGAGAATCATACCGTCTTCACCTCAAGTTCACCCAACCGAAGAAAGAAATCCAACCAATTGGCAAATAGGGCACACGTGAGCAGAATGAAGTACATATATATCCACCTCAAATCAAACAGATCAGAACCACCTCAAAAGCAGTAACATCCTCAGCATAAAGACATTAAGCGGTAGCACAAGAGGAAGAAGCAGAGCAATTCCCAAGTACACACTGGGGCAGTGCACTTGAGGCAATTTGAGCATGAGTGAATTCTTGCCACAGGTGAACAAAATTGGTCACATGTGGAAATGTGACCAGAAATCACCTGACAGTCACCGGAACTGCTGGCAATGATGAACCTGACATTGAGACACATGATGAAACAATGAGCCTCTAGTGGTAGGAACTGGTAATATGTGTGAGGACATGATGTTGATTGGTTCAGCTCTAAATCCAAAACTCAACCACTGGGTATCAACATCCATGAGGGATCCCAATCAGCACAACATGCATGTGGACAATATGTTGATTGGTTCAGCTCTAAATTCAAAACTCAACCACCAGGAACAGACTTTCATGCAGGAGTAGAATGAGGGATCCCACTTGCACAACACGTGTGAGGACATATGGCAATTGGTTCAGCTCTAAATCCAAAACTCAACCGCCAGGAACTGACATCCATGCAGGGTAGGATGAGGGATTCCAATCATACTACATGTGTGAGGACATGATGTTGATTGTTTCAGCTCTAAATCCAAAACTCAACCACTGGGTATCAACATTCATGAGGGATCCCAATCATCACAACATGCATGTGGACAATATGTTGATTGTTGTCAGCTCTAAATCCAAAACTCAACTGCCATGGAACTTACATCCATGTGGGGTAGGATGAGGGATCCCAATCATTATGACGGTGCACTCCAAAGCTACAACATCTTTTCACACAAATCCATGCAGAGATGGAGCATCCATTTCTAGAACATCTCATCACCTATATCAGCAGAACTCCACAGCCTTACTCTTAACTGAATGGAGTCTATATTGTTTATATTGTATATCTTTCATTCAGGAGGATACCTCCATGGTCCACCACCCCAGTGACTTGGAACTGGAAAGTGGTAAGGGCTCTTATTCCACTGGGAGAAGTGGGGGGGGGATGCAGTGGAGACTAAGGATGACCTTTCCCACTGGAGACAGTGCAATGGGTGATCACGAAACACTATTTCAAAAAGGAATGGCAGAGATGGGTAGTAATCCCCTTCTGCTTTACCCATGAAATCTACAGGTTAGTAAGATCTAGAATGGGCATATTAATGAAGCAAAGATATCGAGAGGAATAACCTATGAGCGATCTTGTGGAACACCCCATCTCTAGTTTATGTGATTGAGTAGTGTATGTTTTGTGGCCATGGAAATTATAAAAGTGAAATCAACATGGCTTTACAGTGCAAGTTTTAGTACAAATTCTAAGTGATTGAAGTATATCTAGAAAGGGACCACTTGCCACAAAGTAGGATCCCAGTCAAAACATGGGACAGGCCCCTGAAAAATAATATATATAACAAACTCACCCAGTTACTGTCTCACTGAAGAGTGAAGGATGGTGACAGGTGGAAGATGGTACCCAAAAGAGGAAAACACATCTACCCAAAGCAGAGAATGGGTGATGACCATATATGGTGTAGCCCCAGTACTCAACAGATGAAGTTCATCCAATTGACATTTGGGTTTAGATGCAGGTAAAAGGGAATGTGCCTGATCAGAGTGAAAACACCAGGAATTGATGTGAAACGTGTCTAAAAAATGGTGAGGTAGGCCTAGCAGATTCTGTAGTAGAGGCCTGGGAAAGCAAGCCATAATCAGGAGGAAGAAAAAGTATAAATTATAAAGAATTATGAAAAAGAAAAGTTGAGATAATGTGAATCTATGTAAGTGTGTCGTGAAATAAACATATGTATTAGATTTTATGTGTTGAAGAAAACAAGATACTGAGCATAATGATCCATTTACACATAAGATGAATTACAGGTAAACAGACACTTGTTAAGCCTAATCGAACTGAGCGGTACAAAGTATATCACCAATCTCAAAGCCCTAACCAAACAATAAGTATGTACAATATTGGGAGAAGTTTGTGCAGACCCCATCTCCAGAGGTCCACACAAACAAAGTTAATATGAAGAAGTGTAAAATATATATATATATATATATTTCATAACAAAAAGGAAATAGGCATTATATTGTAAAATTAAGTAAGTGTATATTGACAATAATATATGTATGAGATGTGATGTATTGAAAAAAACAAAAAACTATAGCTAACCTAGTTTATGATATACCAGTAACATGAATTAAAGGTAAACCTAAAATAGCAAAGACTGATGTTAAGCCTAATCTAATGTTATAAGACAAAGGCAGACCATATTTCAAAATGTATGTGCCCCCAAACTCAAGTTTATGCCTGACGAAGGTCAGCTCATTGGATGATCAATCTCCCAATTAAATAAAGCTAAAAATTCTCCATAGAGGACCGTGCTGATAAAAGATATAACCCCCAAAGTGGTAACTTAGAATTTGGAATTCAGAATTCCAAATGAATAACCAAACTCATCTGTGTTGGCAGAGAGAAATAAAAAGTATTAAATTCTGTAATTTAGTAGAAATATAAAATAATTCCACATCGGAATAATTTACAAAAATATCACTATTGTATAATAAACAGTAAACTTGTTGAGAGAAATTGATATGTAGATACAGGAGGGGGGGAACCACTTGAAGAGAGCACAAATTAAACGACTGAACACGAGCACTGTCAAACAAGAAGTGATAGTTAGGTAGAATAGCATAGAAGGAGTCACGAGTCACATGTTAACTGGTTAAACCAAGTGAACCGTGGGGTAAGTAGGAGTGAAAGGTTTGTGTCATGTGAAAAACAGAACAAGACTAGCTATGTATGGGAGTGGAAGTAAGGTACCTTGTCGGAAGTTACTCCAGCTGCTGGGAGTCAAGAAAAGGTTGATCGGCCTGATGGTAAGACAAACCATTATGATCAAAAACCCATGGAAGACAAGATATGCTAGCTTCAGCACACAACTGAGAAACAAAATCTTCAGCATGTACACTGATGTCAGGGGAAGGAGGGGAAATAAGGTACTCTAATGACAGTGTGTCATGTAACAAGGAAGGAACAGGATCATAAGAAACTGGGGAAAAAGAGATAAAATGGCACACACCTGAAAAATTCTGTCCAAAATGACAGAGGGAGGAATTCATGGAAGACTGAAAAAAAATTTCCAAAGGTAAGTTATTATTATGGGAAAAAAACTTCAGACAACCAACTGTAGCAAATAATAATACACAAAAAATCAGTGTGTCAAAAGAGCACAATTGAAAACATCTGCACTAAACAACTGCATGACGAAAAGTGATAGTTCAGTAGAATTGAATTTAGATAGTCACATGCATAAGGAGGGTGTGTCACACTCCTATTGGTGGAGGGTTGTTGCATGATAATTTACATGCAAAGACACAGTGAACCACGTTAACTGTGGGGTAAGTAGGAGTTCAAGGATTGTGGCATGGGAAAAAAATCTTGCATATAGAAGACAGCACTGAACAAGAACAGCTATATGTGTAAGAGTAAGTAGGAGGCTAGATACCATATCGGATTTAAATATTTTAATTTTCTGAAACTCCAAACTTTTAGGAAGGTTCTTGTTAAATTTCAAACAATTTCATCCACTAGTTTTATTTTTGGAATGAAATATAATGATAACAGCATTAGGTCCAACAATTTGTAGGACCTAACATTGCTATCGTTATATTTCATTAGTCATAGGGTTAAGCTTCATATAATGAAAATGCATTTGCTAAATTGTAACAGGTAATATTCCAATTTGGAAAAAAAAAAGAAGAAAAAACAGTGGCATGTGGAAATGGCCAAAACAAAAGTACTAAAAACTGGTTTTGGCAAAAAATAATAATAATCAGAAATTGCACACATACATGAACTACACAAAATATATATAAGAATTTTTTTCAGTTAAGATATATATGTTCTTTTGAAGTTCAACAGTCCTAACCTGAGTACACTGAACAACATCTACAATGGCACTCTACAAAAATTTAAGTATCAGAAGTTACAAAAAAGAAACAATCTTTGTTTAAAAACATTTTAAAACCTAAGTCAAGCTGAAGTAGCATTTTTCAAACAAAGCTACTTTCTTTGTAAATGTATATAGATATTTTAGATCCCTTTACTTTAACATAATATTTTTCGTTTACAACAATCCCCAAATATTTCATGAATATAAGTGCCCCTTTACACAGACATTTGACCAATCAAAACATTTCAGTTAAGAATCAGCTAACTCACCTTCTTTAAGAATTTGTGTATGTAAGGTTTCATGAAATATTATCACTGCAGGCCCAAGTGAAGACAGAGGACCCACAAATTTGCATCTCTCAGAGGCAGCTTTGAGTTCCCTAGAAAAGTGCCGACAGTATGCTTTAGAAGCATCTCCCAGGAAAGTAAAAAGATCATTATGTAATCGCTCAGCTCTGGTGCGATATATAACAATGTCAGAAACTGCAAGCACCTGTAAGAAAAATCACATTAATGAAACTAATACATATAAATATAAAAACCTATATTTATTTTGGTTTCAATACTGAGAAGTCTAAATTATCCAGATTTATAATTATCTTAGTTGTACAATAATATTCAAACTAATATCAAGTGATCAGAGGAACTGACAGTAAACTAGAAAATGCTAATGCTTTACATAAAAAACTGTTAACTTGAAAGTCTAATTATAACAAAATAAAACCACACCTGAACACATACACATTAACTAATGCTTAAGATCATCTATCAAGGTTATCAATTTGGTATTTTAAAGGTTTACTTTACAGTTTACCAACTATTGTTCATACCTTGCCTGCTCGCAGACAGGTTACATGAGCAGAGAAAAATGGTATGAATCAACATGATATAATTGGAGACTTTAGACATTTAAATTTAATATTTGTATAAATAAATAAATATGTACATTCAGATTATTTTTCTGCAAAACGTTTGATTTTAGTTTCCTTTTACAACACCAACCTTTACTAAAGTAATCAGGTCATAATGTTGCAGCAAGTATTTTGTTAATAATTTGAAAATATTCATTTTGGACAATGTATCTAGTTTGAAACATTTGTAGCAGAATGGATACATACTTATAATGGCAGTAAAATAAGTTGATGAAGGAGTTAAATGGTGGAAAGTACATGCAAATATGAGACAGCTAAGCTAATGTGAATTTTGGAATGTGTAAAATTCCAAGTTGAAGCAAAAAGTGCATTAAAACATAGTTGAAAGCAGATGGAAAAGAAAGTTCAATGTTATTGGAATGTTTGTTTGTTGACAGAGATTTCATTTATTTGAAAAAATCCAGGGATCTATTTAACCCAAACTCCCACGTCTCATACCCATGATAATTTGTTGGGACACATAATATTTGATCCCCATGTACAGAATATGCACCATAAAATGTCCCATATGCAAGGCAAGTACTTTGATTCAAACTTTGTACCATAACAAACAAACAGTATACAGTTTGCACACAGCTGTCCACAATCATCTTCTAATAGGTTTCATCAATGATAATAAACTGCACGAAAATAAGGCCACGTGAAAGTACCGTATGATTAACCCTTTATTATCAATGTATATAAATACACTCCACATAAGAATGTACATAATAATTCAAAGTTTAGTATTAGTTATGTCTTAAGTTCTTAATTTTATAAGAAAATATTTAAAAAAAACTCTCTATCTCTCCCAGTATGAGAACTGTGACGTTTCTTATCTATGTCTTCCCTCTTCTCTGATTTTTTTACCACCCTTCCAAAAGGTATGAAATTTAATATAAATTACTCTTTATAATGTTTTTATTTTTCAGGCAAAGATAATTTATATAGTCTTCAATCTTATTTAGTTACAGAGTAATAAAATAGAAAATCAGACCCCTCTTGCCACGCCCATCTGTCATATCCTCTCTTTCAGAACTTGCAAATAGTTCTCTCTGACATCAAAAACTATATTATTTATAACCAATAGAAAGCCAAAGTTTTCTTTTATCAAATGATGTAATATATCACATTGTTGTCTGTTCAGAGAATTGTCTATTTTCCATCAGATTCAAACCTTATTCCTACAGGAAACACATTAATGAGCTTAGTTGAATCTTTAATGGCTTTCGTTGTACAGTTAGAAAGCCAGAAAAACTGTGATAGTTATGGAACATTGTTTCCTTTTTGCATGTTATTATTCAGTGTTCTTTGGTGCATTATTTAATTAACTAGAAACTATTTAATACAGTTGTAATTAGTATAATTAAAAAGTAGGGTTAAGTTTCATCGACAGTTGAGAGCAAAAAACAAGACCCAGGTAAGTACTTTATTTCTTGTTTTTAATGTGTATTCTTAATTTATTATTATAAAAGTAACTAATACGTAAAAATATAAAACTTTTTAGGTTAGTTAAAGCAAAATAAATAATAATAATATTAATAACAATTTGTTTATGAGTTACACTCATGAGTAGTCCATGCATTTTGTTATTTGATACCGTAAAGTGAGTTGCACGTTCAACATGCAATTTGAAATTTATATAGTGCAAATAATAGTTAGACATGGTTCAAAAGACAATAAAACAATAAGATTTATGTATAAATAGATGTATAAGCTACTTAGAATAAACAATTCTGTTACAATCTGCAGTCATTCCAGAAAGAAAATAGGGGAACTTTGAATTATTTCCTAATTTTTTATGGTGGTTACGAGGTCGGTCAAATCAACCAACCTCATATAAAGTTAGGGTAAAAAATAACAGATAAAATACAAAGTTTTTCTGAAGAAAAACATTTGATATTCATTTAGGAGGTTTTAGGGGTTATGCTAATGATATTTCAAAATTTTCAGATGAAGAAAAGTATTTTTAATCTTATCATGAAAATTATTTTGCAATCATAAAGGGAAACAATAGGCAGTGTAAATTGTAAATAAAGTTTTTTCATTGAACATTAATTTGCCCTTTTCCACTTGCAGAAAGTAAACATGTTGTGTTTATTGCAAATAGTTTTTCATTGACACTGAAATGCTTTTTTCCTTCTCTTTTTTTTGAGTTTATTAAACTCTACCTATGAGACCCTTGAAAATCTTGCTGGGACTCTTAGATAAAAAAAAGTTGAGGGTCCGGGACCCTAGTGATCACCCTGAAAGCCCACAATGTGCACACCTAAGGCATGTGTGTGTGTGTCACGTGGTTTTTAAAAACAATTATATCACCAACCTGCATGATACTCAGTAAAAAATGTATTAAATAGTATCCACGTCTGGCTTTAAAATAATCATGTAATTTGGTGTACTTTTTCTATGATTTTTTACATTATGAAATTAAAAGACTTTTGTTCAGAGACTCTATTCTGAAAAATCATTTACAATATTCCTTTCATCATAGAATTTGATTTTCCTTTATTGTTAATGAGAATTTCCATGATATATACATATAACATACTTTCAACATGTTTTATATTCATTAATATATTTCTTTTGATACTTTACTTTGCCAACTACAGCAGTCACCAGTTCCAGTTATAAATTATAAAAAAATGAGGCAAAAACTAATGAAGCTTTATCAGTGACCTATGATCTGACCTGTCTAAATCTAACTATGCTTACCTGATGTCTTGTCACAGAAGAAACTTTTACGTAACTTTCAAACAAATATAATTGAACATGAAAACATTTTCAGAAATGAAAAGAATGTTTAATGAAACTATAAAAATTCTCAGACTTTTGTTTCTAAGTTTTCTAAATTTTCCACTACATTCCAATTCTTTCCTGTAAGAGATACATCTAATAATTTTCCCATGAAACTACAAGTTACTTTTTACACTTCTTTATTCACACTACAGTTTATAATGTTCTATAATCAAGAGTTTTTAAACTTTGCTTGTAGATATTTTCAAAGCAGAGATTCATCAGTGGTTTTTCAGATGACATGCTGTGAGGTCATAAAAGGGAGTAAATAGGCTATATTAATAAAATCAAAGAAACAGAAAGAAAATCATTTGATTAACAAAACCTTAAGAATTATAACCTCAAGGGATGATAGCTTCTTAGCATACATAAACCTATGCTTTGGCTTGGGTAAAAGAATTCTTAAAAAAGATCTATAAGTGCATTGTTTATAGGTAAGATTCCTCAAAGCAGTGCAGAAATGAATGTCTGAATATTCTATCATTTTTCTTTGCAAATTACAGTACATAAGTGTTACAAGATGACAAAATATCAAATCTAATATACTTTTAAGCAAAAATATTGTTGAAATAGTCATTATTTTTACTTAAATTTTGAAATTTGACGTGCAGACGTGCACTCAACATCTGATCTTTAAAAGGTGCTCATTTGTCCAGAAAAGGGTTAATTTACTTTTATAATATATTAAGTCAGATGACTAGAAGTTGAAAGTATATATAACAACATGATAAACTTTTTAAGGCAGTGGATTTGCCATGCAGGTAGCACTATATACACATAAAAATTTGCCTAAGGAATTATCAACATTATTCCTACTTTACTTTACAAATTAATGTATAAAAAAATTCATCTAACATTCTAAAATACATATATATATATATATATATATGCATACATGTACCCTAAAGCTTACCCTATGTCCTACAAACTTAAACAGAATTTTGTACAAACCAACATATACAGAAAAAATGGCCCATTATGACTCTGTAGCCATTCAAAATGTATGTGTTGTTCTATGACAAATATTGACTGATCATTCTATGTACTTCTGTGTTACAATAAGAACTTGAAATTTCTACACTTCGTTTTCTGTCAAATTTTGGGAATTATACACAAAAGTGTATCTTCAGTAATACATTAGATTTTTGATTCTCAAAAAAAAAATATATATATATATATATTCCAGCTAAAATCCTTATACATTACAATATTTTTTGTAGTGTTTGGTTACTTAACATTTCCAATAGCATTTTACATACAGTGCTAGAATACTTGATAAACATTTTACCTTCAGCAATAACCTGGTTCTCTGGTTGTGATTAGCTGTTGTACCTAATAATCCCTCTGTGTCAAGGATGATCGCTTTCGATAGTGGATCATATGCAGCCCAAACACCAACAGTGCATGAAGATTGGGTAATAGAGGTTTTAAAGACCTCCTTTCCTCTAAAAAAAGTATGGTTCAATGTATGAGATTTGCCTTCTCCTGTGTTTCCAAAAATGGACACAACTTTCACAGGAGTATGAGAAGGGCAGTCAAGTTTTGCTATGAAATCAGTTTCACTACTGACCTGCAATTATGGAAAAAACAAATACATGTCAACAACAGAAATCTTTCAGCTAAACATTTTATAAAACTAATTTACACATTTACATAATTTTAGTATACAAACAAAACTAAGAATTTGACAACAATTTTCTTCCTCAATCATATTTTGAATCACCAAATTAATTTACTAAAAAAAATGAAAAAATTACCACCAAGTTGTTACATTCCAAAAGGTAATTAATTTATTTTTAGCTGAAAATATATTTCCAATATATAGTCACCTCTACACACAGAATATCTGGATCCCTCATGTATCTGCCTATGAAATTTACATGCCACTAGCACTGAGCTAACTACAACCTAAAAATCATGTGTTTAACCCTTCAGATGAGTCAGGGGTGAAGAGCCATGTCATCTCGTTTGTTGACTCGTATTCAAAGTTTTATTGAACTAGTATTTCATGAATTTATGTTAGTATTAAAAACACAGATAAACATCTATTTTTGTGTGTCATGTGGTATGTTGAATTTAGCAGTGGTTCAAATTAGATGTTTGTGAAGTCAAATTACTTAGTCTATAGTTTTGTACGAATTAGAAACTCAAACTACTGATATTGACAAGCTAGAATATAAAATAAGAAGGTCTTATCTTTTCTATTTGCTAAAATATTGCTCACGTAATAAATCAAACACAGTGGCACCTGTCCCACCTCTTTCCATTTTTGGAAACGCTCCCTTATATACACTTACTTCTATATACGACATGAATAACCAATCGGAAGTTCAGAATGTCCCCCTAGTGGCTTTCTCAGCCATTTTAACAGGCTTGCAGGTCATTTCTTTCTTTTGAACCAATACTTCAACGAGGTAGGGTGTGTCTTTAGTCTGCTTGAAATTTCATATTTTTTTAGACTGAAATACACCTTAATTACTAAGCTTGATAAATTATACTGGAATTCTATGGTATTGATGTTGTAACTTATGATTTTTTAGTTATTCAAATGTATATATAAAACCAAAAAAAAATTTATTTTCTTTCATATCCTCCACGTGCAAAATTTTTAAAGGCTTAGCAACCTACGTCAAGCAGCAGCTGAGTACAAATGTTGTAACTAGAAGAGATAATTGTTTGTTTTACTTCTTCATTTACTGTTCTGTGTTTTAAGAAAAATAAGTTTAAGAACTTATTTCAAAATAGCAATAATCTATACATATATAATAATTGAAATGTGACTGTATTTTACAAAATACTATGCTACTAAAACACAGTCAAGACAAGTTACTTTGTACAGACCAAAGGTCAGTTTTATGTTATTTGATACGGTAACAAGAGTGCACATGAGATAAGGAAAATGTTAACTTCTGAGATGATACCTCACCTCATCACACACAATTGCTAGAATCCCACCTAGATGAGCATCTTTCAGAAAGCGCCTCAAGGAAAATCTCATGGAGTGTGACACCCAATGGCAGGGGCTTCACAGAAGCAGCCCCATAGGAGAACGCATCTTGTCTGGATCAGGGTACATTCTTCGCCCGGAAAGGCAAAATAATATGAAGTGTCACAGAGAAGGGCAGAATTTTATCATGATCAACTGAGCACCTGCAAACAAGTGGTTGGCGAGCCAAGAAGTGTCAAATGGTTAGGACATGATCAGACCCTACAGCATGTGTCTTACCATGACTCACCTGAACAGACAGAGACAGGTGACAAACCCTTTCTGCTGGAAGAGGAAGGCACACTAACTGTTTGAGGGCTGACCTACACCACACAGACAGTGCCACCACTACCATACTTCCCACTGTATTATGCTGCACACAATCAGTGACTAGGAACCAGCAAGTTGAAGTGGGGGGTGGGGGAGAATATACAATGGAGAGACCTAAAGAAGTACTTGGATCCCCATCGGACACCTGCTAGAAAGTTCTTTTACTGGAGACAGTGCAATGGGTGACAATAAAACCCTATTTTTAAAAGCCAGCAAGCACAAGCCAAAAAAAGTGGACAGTCATTTCCTGATACCAGCTTTTTCCTTGATAGTCCATGGATATGATATGATCTGGATTGGGCAATTAAATAATTTTAATACCATGAGGATACCTCTAGTGGACTTGCAAAACACCCCATCCTAACAGTGAGAATTGGTAGAGCCAGGGTAGGTGGGTTGAGCATTTTCCATTAACCCTGGCCCGATGCAGGTTTTGGGATATAAGCATACCCTTGAGAGGCACAACCAGCTACCAGGTTGGATCATATAAGAGAGAACAGTAACTAAAGGGAGTCAAAATCCCATAGGAGATGAAACAGCCAGATGATGGAGATAAATGTGTGCAGATTCATCCACATGCCAGCCTAAAGGATCTCATCCAATGGTCAGTGAAAATAAGATGCAAGAGCAAGAAGGTTGATGAATCTGGATAGAGGAGTAAGTAAATAGGGTGAAAGAGAATGCAAGAAGCATCAATGACATATACATCTGAACAATGATGACCACAGGCAGGAAGAAGAAAACGGCTTCAGAGAAAGGTGTAATGAACACAAAGCCACCAGTTCAAATGGAACACGTGAAAGACCACGTCAAAGTCCCAGTCAAGCGTAAGAGTAGGATGAAGAGGTCTGTGACAAAAGACTAGAAGAAAATGGAGAGGACAGGAGAAGAAAAACCTGGTAGTAACAAGAAAGGTGAAATGTAGTTGATAGATCTACCCAACAACAAGCAATAGTGGAAACTGACAATCCATGGTTGAACAACCAAAAAAAAAAGGCGAAAAAGTGGGCCCCAATAGAATGGCCAAAAGAAAGGGAGAAGCTGATGTATCAACATTGAAAAACCCACCACTTCTGTTGATAGATGGACAGAGTTGAAGGACAACAGGAACAGAGTAAGAAAAATGCTACACAATCAGAGAATCCAGCCCTGCATGCAATGGACTGGACAAATCTCATTAAAGAAGATGAAGGTAAACACCCCTGGGTGAAATAGATATGACTGGAGCAAGAAAGAGTGGGAAGGGGCAGAGGAAGAGGGAGCCCAGACACCAACTGATAATGCAGAGGAAATCAGAGTTGTGCCAGCCAAAGAGCCACACGTAACAGGATTTGACAAAGCAGGATTCAGGGGAAAAGAGGAATAGGAGGACAGGCATACAGAAAAAGGTGAGATCAGTCCTGAATGAGAGCATCGACTGCCAGGGCTGAAGGAAATAGATATAAATTATGCTGTTTTCATTCTAGAATGACTACAAGTTATAACATGAAACCACAAATGATTATTTTAAATAGCTTAAATCTCATAACATTATACATCAATGTATATTTATTTTTATTTTATTGACCTTTCAGATGTGTCTGACTAGCGTTAAAGAAGTTACAATGATACAGCGCACATGCATTCATGTTATCATATCCAATAGTACAAAACTGGCCTTTATGAAGTGAAACTGTCTTAGCTTTGTTCTAGTGGACCAGTATTTTGTAGAATACAATCACATTTTGGTTAGAATACATAAGTATATACATATTATTACTATTTACAAATAAATTCTTAAATTTCAATTATTTTTCTTAAAGCACAGAACAATAAATAGAGAAATATAGAAAACACTGATCTCTTCTACTTATGTTTGTACTTGCTTGCACAATTTGCTATGCCTTGTTAAATTTTGCACATGGAGGATGTACAACAAAATATTTTTTTAGGTTTTATATATGCATTTTGAAATAAAAAAAAATAATAAATTACTGTATTAATACCAAAGCATTCCACTATAATTTCTCAGGCATAGTAACTAAGCTGTATTTGGGTCTATAAAATATATTTCAAACTTTATTATGTCTTGCATCTCAGCTTCAATTCTTCCATAAAAAGGAAGGTTTCCTGCGTAAATGCTTCACAAAGGCTGAGTAACCACATGGGGGACATTCTGAGCTTTTGATGGGTTATAAACACATTATAGAGCAAAGAAGGTACATGTAAGCAAGTATTTCAAAAAAAGGAAGAGGTGGGTTGGGCCACCTTGGCTAATTCTATAAAAAGAATAATAAATCAGAAAATAAAAAAGATAGGAGGTTCTTATTTTACATTCTAGCTTGTCAATATTGGTAATTTGAGCTTCTAATTCATAAGAAATTATAGACTTCGTATTTGGATATCACAAACATCTAATTTGAGCCAAAGCTGCATTCAACATACCTTGTGACATACAAAAATCGATATTTAGGTGTTTTATTTTAATATTTACTCTTACATTAAGAAATTAACTAATTTATAACACTAAAACTTGAATTATAATTTTCAGTTTGATCCCAAATTTATTGACATAAATTCCTAAAAATTGTAGTTCAAGAAAATTTTGAATGTAAGTCTTCAAACATGATGACATGCCCTCTGAACCCTACCTATAGCAAAAGGGTTAAGAAGTCCACCCCCCCCCTCCCAGCAGGTAAAAAAAAAAGAGAGAGAGAGATCTCAAAGACTGGGAATCAAGGAGTGAAAAGGAAGAACAGTTATAAGCCAAGACCAAAGAATCCAGTGCATGAGGAGGGCGAGGCATGGTAGTATGGGTGTGCAGTTATTTGAGAAACGAGTCTTCATGCTTCATGAAACTTAATATCAGGTGACAGAGGAAAGACAAAGTAGTCTTGAGTATGGGTTTCATGTAGTAATGCACAGGGGAAATAAAAAAAAAAAAGGTGAAAAAACAACAACACAAATGCAAAATCATGTCGAGGAAGAGATTAGAAGGGTGAGGATTTTCCTCCACAGATAAAGCTGTGACTAGACCATCCTGGTGGGGAATTAGCCAATCAAATAATCATCACCCTAATCATGTTTAAACTGTGGAGAAGGAACATTGACTAACTGATGGGAGGAGAAGGCCCAGTATGCATGAAGGAATTCACAACTTGTTTAACAATGGCTGTCATGTTATCCACAGACAACAGGCTCCCAGTAACCACAACAGACACAGGTCCAGAATCACAAAAGAAGTCAGTGAAACTTAAATAGGAAATTTAAGTTTTAGAAACCATCGCAAATCTGACATAATTGATTAATAATTTTAAAAAACATTCATTCTAGACATTGCTCAAGAAAAGAATGAAGCTATTTCGAGCACAAGTGTTTTGGGGGAGTTACGGTGCAAGGAGTTTCTGTCTCCTTCCTATTGGTGGAAAAACTATTATTGCAAGATGATGTCATTAGTTACTAGCAGAGTTGATGTTAAACTTATGATATTTAGATGAGAGTTAGCTCAAGGTTAGTGGCATGCAAATCTCACAGGCAGGTGTGCTGGATATCAAGCTATTCTGTGTGTGGAGGTATCATCTTGAAATGCTTATTTTTATATATTCATAGTCTAAATTTGAAGACAGAATTAAATTACTCCAAAGCCATGTTATACCAGATTTTCAACTACACAAGATGTCTGAATATCAGCATGTGAAAGCCTTTCCCGTAGTTGATTTTCTAACTATACTATAACATATAGTGAAATATAAAATGCTGAGAAGAGAATGGGTTGCTCTACATTGATTGCTAATTACATGACTGTAGCAATTATTATACTGACAAGTGAATGAGTAGTTCTATATTGGATGCTAGAGCTACAGGCTGTTAGAAACAATAATATCCACAAATGAATGTTTAGAAACTTGATTCTAGAGCTTACATGTTTTGTTGATTAGCGAATTTGTAGAATAAAAAAAACAAGATAAAACACTTTCCAAATTAAAATAAGATTAGTGAAGAATATAAAAACAATATGTAAAGCAACATACCTACATCGGGTTTCCAGTGAAAAGAAAATTAATATTAGAAGAGATCGGTTTACAGGGCATAAGAAAAACAAAAAATAACAAGGGCTCAAGAAAGTATTCTTAGGTGAAAATGGGACAAAGAAAGTTATGAGAATTAAAACAAAATAGTCAGATGAGTAAAGTTGGAAGAATAAAAAAATTGTGAAAAAGGGACAAGGAACTGAAGTAATGACATTAAAATAAGTGACTAAATAAACTACAAGTAGAATATGAATAAACACAAAAACTGGTTAGATATACAAACAATGAGAAAGTGAACACATGCATAAAACAACACTGTCCAGGGAGATTCAACAATCAAAAGTGTGTGAATTGAATATAAAAGGATAAAAAAAACATTAAGTTTAAGATGCAACTTATTAAACACAAATAAACATAAACGTAACAAATTTGGTTAAGAAAATGGCTTGATATAATAAGCTTAAGTGGTTAAGCTAGTGAGAAAGAAAAAGAATGTGTTCACTAAACAGAATTATTAGGCAAAACAAAATTATCATGAGAAAGCAAATATCAATTATAAGGAAAAGTGAAAAGGTGGGGAAAGGGAAGTTAATGAAGGAATGAGAATTATTTCATTCCAAAGGGATTAACAGTGCCTAATTTAAAAATCAAATGTTTTGCTAGGCATAATCTTTGAGTCATGTGTTATTTTTTTTAAGTCTTTCTAATATCCTATTTATTCTAAAAGTAATTTTCTTTTCACTGGAAACCCAATGAAAGAGAAATATGAAAACAATCAGTAATCATATTTCAATTTGGGGAATGTTTTACCTTGTTTGTTTGCTTCTACATCTGGTAATTTCCTCACCTATAGTTATTTTATCACCAGAACATGCTGTGTATATGAGATAAGAGTTGCATGCTTTTAGAATAATCAAGCTGACTTGTAGATGTGTAGCTCTATACTAGCTGCTAGATTTAAATGTTTTTGGAATTATTATGTTGACAAGTGAGTGCGAAGTTCAATAATGGTTATTAGAGTTACAAGCTTCTACAAAAAATTATGAAAACTGAATTAACATTTTGTAAATTTCTTTTTTCAAATTAAATTTTCCAGTATTCATAATTATTACCAAAATGAAAGGCAATTAAAATCCTCATCTTAAAAATTGGAGTAATATTTTTCAAAATAATAAAAACATCTTTGGATTGATTTACAGCATAACTAATAAAACTCATTATCATTATTTTGTTGTTCTTTTTCAGCTTAGACACTGTACACATATATTCTAGTACATGTGAGTTGGTTATAGTAAATGCTTTATCAAAGTCCTATGGTAGTTCCTCCCAATTTTTTAAAGTGACAATATTAAAAAAATTGCAAATGTCTAATGTGGCAATTTCAAGCACCAAAGTAACATTTTAATTTATATTAAATAGAATTACATTTTATGAAGTTTTGCCAATAAATCTTTATTACAAATTTTTCCAATACACATGTAATGTTTCCTGCTGATGACTCAGGTAATCAGCAGGAAACTTAAACTCTTACAATCACACTTGCATAGGATTAGCCTTCACACTAAAAATGTGCTAATAGCAAATTTCCAACTTCATTACCAACAACCAAATTTATTGAGTTTGTTGATGCTATGGTAACAGAATGCCCAAAATATTCAGTGCACAGACACTAAATCTTCCAGGTATTTGAACCAAAGCTTGCTTGTTTTTTAGCTCACCAATGGATGTACAATCATGTACCTAATAACTTTTCTATAGTGGTTAATAAAAATAATATATTCACCTCAGCAAATGAAATGATGGAAACAGAGATAGAGTACACAAGATGCTGTTTTTTTAACATACATTGATGTAGTGTTCCTGCAAAACTGTTATTTAACTTGAACAAGACATAGTGTTGAAGATAAAACCCTATAATTTAAAATTAACTCTAAATATTTCCATTACCACACTGGTGATTTATTGGGGGATGGCTGGCATGAGAATGTTCCTGTTGGTTCTGTTGTAAAACATCTCAAGTGGCAACCACATCCTCTGACACATGTTTTGTGTGTGTGTGCATGCAACTGTTCTACAATCATGGAGGATGCCAGATTAGTTTGATATATGTACATGTATGTAAGTGAAACTATTGAAAGGTGTAGTCACATAAACTGTTAAACACATGTGTAGTTGGGAGTTATTTTTTCACATATACATATGTGTCATTATATATGTAAAAAATTACAAATAAACTTACTTTAATATTTTCTTTTTCATCAACCAGAAGAAAACTTGAAATACTTAAATCACCATCAAGATCTATAGCACTGCTTTCAATAGTTGGAGGTTCTTTTCTTTCCAAAGCAAGCGTTTCACAAGCAACATCAGGAATACTATACAAGTTCTCTGAACCAAGTGATATCATTTTACTGGTACATGTATTAGTAAAAGTAATTAAGACGTTCTCTTCTTCAATTTCTGATTTTTCACCCCCTTCTAACAGTCCCTCGGTACAAGAAAGAAAATCCTCTGTTTCAGGTTCAAACGGATTTCTTCGATGCACCTTCTTACATCCATCAGAATGGACAGTCCTGTCACAAACAAAGCACAAGTTTTTACTGCAGTCAATACACCAAATATCAGCGAGATTTTGGTCTTCACAATTTAATTGGCACAGTAATTCTGCAGCAATGGGTTTCAGTTGCTCTCGTTCATGCAGCAAGAACTTAATATTTTCATGTAAAAGGGTTTCACATGGAATACACTGATAAGTCCCACATTCTGTACAAAAATAAGCTGCTTCAGGTTTAGCTCCTTTGCATGCCAGACGTTCTTGACAAACTTTCCTTGAAGGTCTAGTAATGGGTAACTTTCTTGTAATGCTTTTACCTGGTCTAGGGGATGAGATGCATGTAGTTCCAGAGCATACTGATGGTGAACGCATTTGGTTTTTTCAGTGAAATTATATCAGGATTCTCTTACATATATTTATATCAGCAGAAATAGAACCATTTCATGCTTTAAATCATATAAATGTATTGTACTTAAAACTGCTGTCATTTGAAGGTTTGCATTTTTCATTCACCAGTCTCTCTAAACAAAAAGTAAAAAAAAAAAAGCAATTCATCATTCAAAATAAAAATTTTCTTACATATATGCACAGTAAATTTGTAAGAAAATAACCTTAAAATACTTTATTTATACATATTTTCATTTTAAAATAATATAATGACTAGAACCAAGTGATTTAACCAACTATAACCGATTACATTTGAGCAGTGATTATACCAATTAGTGTTTTATAAACTAATCAATCAACTGAAATTACAATTAAATTGATTAATAAAAATAAGTTTCAGAATTTTTCTTTAAAATAAAGGAATTAAAATTCAGATAATATAAAACTTTGAGCTATAATGTAAATTATAATGCTAATTTTTTGGTGTACATTGAGAGTAAGATTGCTTAATTAAATTTTGAATGTAACAAAGTAAAATCTAATTACCTGCTAATTTTTTGGTATACATTGAGAGTAAGATTGCTTAATTAAATTTTGAATGTAACAAAGTAAAATCTAATGACCTGCGCAGTATAGAGGTAACTGTAATCACAGAATTATCTTTCAAGACTATAACTCACCTCTTCACACAATATAGCTACATTTTCACACTGAAATGGTGGAGGGATGGTGCAAATATTAAACCTACATGAGCTCCCTTCAGAAAGCACTCAAAGGGAATGCCTATGGATTGTGACACCCACGACAGACTGCATCTCAATCAGGATATATTCTTCACCCAAAAGGAAAGGCAAAAGAGCTTCATGTGTTGCAGGGATGGACAGAATTTAAATACGACCAGCCAAGCAGTCAGTGAGCCAAAAAGAGTAGTGTGGTTAGGACACAATCAGTCTGTATAATGTCTGTCTTTGTGAATGAGTCTGCAAGTATCTATTTATAAGGAAGAATACACCAACAGGAGGAGATGGCAGGTCCAACCTGTAAGGGGTAGAAGTCGAGAGATCCCAAGGTAGAGACAAACAATGACAGGAACCCTAAAATGGAGACATGCATGTCAAGTAACACTGAACAGCCCAAACTAAACACAGGAGATGATTCATGTCTGAAAGAGCACAGAGGTGAGAAACTAAAACGAAATAGAAGAAAAAGAACAATCACCTTACCAAGCAACCAAAGTCTCAAAAATAAAGGTCCAGTTAGGGTAAAGAAATAAGTAAGTAAAGCAAAAGAAAGAATGGGAATCATAGATGGCATATACATTTGAATGATGACAACCATGGCCGAGAAGAAGGAAGCGTGTCTTCAGAGAAAGACAATATAAGGAGTATGAAGCCAATAGCTAGAATGGAGTAAATGTACAAGTGTGTAAAACCACACTAAAGTCTCAGTCAGGCATGAGAATAAGATGAGAGGATTAGTGAAGAAGGAGCATCTGAACAATGAGGAGAGGATGGGAAGAAATACCTAACAATGACAGGAAAGGTAAAATGTTGATAAAGCCACTCGATAGCTAGAAATAGTGGAAACTGAAAATTCATTGTAAAAAAAACATGTGAAATAGGCCAGAAGGTGGGCCACAGTAGGACAGCCCAGAGGAAAAGAGTGGTGGATGGACCAATGTCAAAAACCTTCCACTTCCATTGATAGATGGACAGAGTTGAAAAACAATAGGAATGGGATAAGAAAAAAGCTACATGGTTAAAGAAGTCAGCCCTGTGGACAATGGATCACAAAAATCCCATACAGGAATATGAAAGGACAACACTCCTGGGTGAAAAAAAGAAAAGTGTGTAGTTGGAACAGAAATGAGAAGGAACAGGGCAAAGAAAGAGAGGGCCTCCCTGCCAACTGACGAAGCAGAGAATTCCAGGGTTGTGCCTGCCAAAGAGGTGCCACCAACAGGACCTGACAAGGAGTGTCACATATCAAAGTGAGAACACAAGAGAGAAACAAAGAGGAGGGTAGGCATATAGAAAAAAGTACGAACAATCCTGCCTAAGCATTGACCACAAAGGATGAAGTACTGGGGACCAGAAAAGGGGAAGTTTGGTGTTGAGAGGAGTGGCGAAGGCAATAATTAGAGGCATGCTCAACTGCTAGTTAATGCAATGAAAACCTGAAGATAGAGAGACCACTCCATGGGTGGAATCCTATCTGATCAAGAGAAGCAATCTGCCACCAAGTTCAGATCCCAAGGCACCTGAAAAGTCGTGAGATGAATCCAATGGGAATGAGCCCAAAACAGCATGTCCAATGTGCAGAAGCAAAGGGTCCTGGAATGGGCATCCCACAACAATTGATATAAGAAATGACCATGGAATTGTTGAAGTGGATCATGACCAACTAGATGAGGAAGGAAATGGGAACATGCCTGATAGATGGCAAAAAGTTCATGTACAGTAATGTGGAATGAGCACCCCCTCTAAAGTCCATATGCCCAAAGTCACATCATCATACAGAGATGCACCCCAACCCACTGGAGAAGCATCTGTAAAGAGATGGAAATCCAGTCCAGGGAGGGGCAGGTGAATGTCCCCTTAATTTAGTTAATACATAAAGATCAGTTGTAACACCAAACAAAAATGTAAAATTACAGCTGAAAATATCTCCGACACTAACAGCAAGAGTATCCAAATAATGAAACAATGCATGTTAATCAATGAAAGTAAGAACAGTACATATATATATATATATATAATACATTAGCTATATTCATAACTGGATTGATTTTTACTTCTAATGTATAAAACTTTGTAAGCAGCTTGCTTTGATCAGAATACTAATTAATAATATGCTAAGTCATTACTAGTAGTAGTATTACTACTAGTAGTGCTGGCTGAATTGGCAATGGTTAATCATGGTACTTAGCAGAAACACATTTTCACAGTATGTTTGATAATATACTCATGCAGCCAGTTACACATTTAAACTAATGACTATGACTGGAGAACACAAACCATGTAATAATATGAATATCATCTTGTACAGTATTACTGGTGGAAACAAGTATAGCAGTAATTTGTTATTGGTTGATTTACTACCATTTGATGTTATGTCATTGATCAAAGATTAGCACATTTATCTGTCAACTGTCAGTGAAGATAAATATAAAGAATGTTTTATTAAGAATCCACACACAACTTATTTTGCACACATCGATTTTATAAATTTTCTGAAGTAAAATGGCAGTTTCAAGTATATCGTGGTATTTATTTGGTCAAAACTGATCAAAAGTTTATCAGAAAATGTCTGAAAGTCATTGAATATGGTATTGTTTTCATCATGCGTTATTATATTTTTCAAAGCAGTGCACTTATGCTTGTGCATGCTCAATGATACTACTGAAATTTGTGGGGAAAAAAAGTGTGAATCACACTGTAGATTACTTCATAGAAACGTACATATGAATATAATAAAAAATTACATTTAGAATAGAAATTTGCAAGTTGATTCATAGTTTACTTTTATACAATTTATGAAGAATTTGATAGTTTTCAATCAAAATTCAGCTTCAAATTAGCATTTTAGGTCAACAAAATGGTTTAATTTTTAAATATATGAAAAAATGAATTAAACTTATGTCGTTATGACCATTTTATGCTCCATAGTATGGATTTTATCCTGGTAAACAATGAAAACTGCCACAACACTGGTAATACAATACACTCATTTCTAGCTAATATAAGAATTCTGTTGGAAATTGTCTGAAATTCTAAATTTGATTAATGACAAACTTGAGAAATTAAAAGGAAAAATTTGAAGATTTTTACTGTTTAATAATAGTACTAACATGTGAAACTATTTGGATCATTTAACAACTTTCAAAGGTAAGTAATATATATGTGATATATATTTCATTTTCCTGTTTTACTACACTGATAATATTAATAGTAATATGTTAAAACTTACAACTAGTTACATCATCTTGTATTTGCACAAACTTAGTGCAACTTACAAGATAATTTTCAAACTAACCTAAATTGGGTATTATAAAATATAATTTTATGTACACTATTTGTATTACTAGTTTGACACGTAATTGTAGCCTATATTTACTATATAATTCTAAGGGTAGTTATGAGAGAGCAAAAAATTATATGTTATAATAAATTAATAATAATATGTGAACCACACAATATGGCTGTATATCTGCCATATCCAATGCCAAAGAGGCCTAAAACAAAATCAAAACCATTACATTAATATCTGATTAATTACTTTTTCTTATCATGTCCAGTTATGAATTAACAATAACATAACTAACAATTGCCAGTTTTCACGTGAATTGTTATAATCCCTAATTAAAAGAACATTTTAATTTCAATTTAAACTACAAATACAAATGTGAAATAAACGAAAGTTAGTTGACAAAATAGGTCGATTAACAGAAGTATACGTCACGAGGATGCATTTTTGATTTTTCCACTTATGAGTTTTTTAAATCCTAGCATTGTCCATAATAATCTTGGAAAATCAGCAATTAATCTTAAAAGAAGTGTTGAACTACAATAAATTATTCAAATCACCTTTTTTTTAAATAAATTTAGATCACTTTCTCTATTTTACTGATTAATTTTTTACTATCAAACACGAAAATGATTAATTAAAAATGATAAAAATTATAAAATATCATACAATAAGTGGATAGTTAAAAAACTAAAACATATGAGGTTACAAAGTAAAACACACACAAAAAACTAACTGCAATAGTATGTGATCTTATATGCATATGTGCAGGCATACTAGATGTTTCCTAAAACCATTATTTTACTGTAAAAGTTCTCACATTTTTTTCGAAATTTTCACGATTGCAACTACTGTAAATTGAAGTAGAATGTTAATCAAGAAAATGTGACTAAAGTTCCTTTTGCCCTAGTTACGTTCATTGTTCTGGGCCATTCCCTTAAGGTATCACGTGCGCCTTCTCGAATAAAATATTTCTGTAAAATTTAACATAACGCAAAAGATGAGAGTAAATTTTTTCCACCGACGGGACAGGTGGTAACTTAAAATTACAGCCCCTTATTTGTCCATAGTAATAAATAACAGTAATATAGATAGCGCATGTATGTACTCTGAGAAGAAAGCATTATTTTTTCCTGTAAATAATTCTATTTTTCTCGATGCTACAACTGGTCATAATTCCTGGTACTATTAACAAGACAATATACATAATTTGAAATCAATAAAGGCTCAAGTCAGAATTTCATAAACTTTTAGCCATTACTTAAAACTTATTTCCATGAGAAATGTGGCTGAAGAACCTGAAACCACAACAATCTAATTCGACCATATACTTGTAAAGTCTCCCAGTGCAACTCCCATAGAATTTTATACTTTTGTCTGCTGACTCATTCAACTTAAATATGATCTTGGAACTTGATATTTATGTTCATTAGTGAGTTCGTGTCAAAATGTGAGGTCTAAGACTGACCTCACTTTCTTTTGCAAAATCTTCTTAGAATAGAATTGCAATGCCGGGAAATGTACCTAATAAATGCCATCAAGTTGATCACAATTGGTGAGGAGGAAGCCATTTTAAGACAGCAGTCTGATAAACAAGCATATTATGTATTTTTCTACCTGTTTTTATATAGGATTTTTTTTAAATATTCACCTATTTAGTTTCTATGCAGTTTTAGCAGAAACACATGGTCCAGAAAATCACTGGAGTTGCCTTGTTTGGGTTGCATTGTTTTTTTTTGTTTTTTTTTTGTTCTCTATACTATATAATGTCTATTCTGTCTGAGTGGATATTGCAATAATATAGCATCCATGATGAAAGGTCCTGTGGCTGTAATATTCTTTGCTGGTCGAACTGACGTTGTTTGTATGTTGCAATCGACCAAAGATGTGAAAGTACAAGGGTCACTGATTGGACAAAAAAAAAAAACGAGTTACATTCAAGTGAACTTTCTTGTTTCAGCTCTACTGGTAGTTTTTTAAGTAAAAAAAAAACATCCTTTAAGATCATCATGTTTTAGTCCTGAGAGAAAGAGCTGCAGACTTAATCATGGTCCAGTAGTACTGACTGTCGTTTCATTTTGCAAGTATGTACACTTCATTTACTTCTGGCTTTTCAGTAATAAAGAATGTATTCGTTCTATCAAACTTGTATAGCCTCATTATGTTTTAAACATAAGAAAACTTTTGGAGTAAAAGAATCCGAAAAAATGAATGCATTTTAATCATGTGCAAAAAATGCAGTGGGACTCCATGTCGGCTAGTTGTTTAGAGTTCGAACTTAAATCCAGTTAAAGATAGAAATATCTAAAATCCAGGTATACAGTCGCGAGTGGAGTACACAAGTCACCAACTCGAGGAATTTTACAGTTAGAATAAATAAATGACTCGAAGACTGAGACTCAAAAACACATATATAATACTTTAATTCAAATTATTGAGAAACTCGGCTACATCGAAATTCCCGAAAGTATTTTTGAAAAGCTTCAATATTAAAATTGCTAAACTCTTTAGTCTGAGTTAGTAATTGTCCTTCAATTAAACTTTGAATAATACTCATTAATTTCCTTACTACAGTCGATAAGTTATAAATTATATCATTAAGTGAAATAGGCTCAGACATAGCTTGTCTTACAAGTTCTCTTTAAAGGTCTCTGACTGTAAGTGTTTTTGGAAGCCAGAAAGGGTTAATACGAATTTAAAGTTCATTGGTTTGAAAATAAAGTTAACTGCCAGCTTCGGGCAAACTTGAGGTAAGGAAGGCAGGAAAGTTTGAAAATATTATGTCTTTGCACATTGCTGTAATGTTATAATATTTATTATTTGTTTTTATTATGTGATGTTTCAAAAAAATAATGTTGAGAAAACTATAAATTTGATCTTGTTTCAAGTTGTCTTGATTGCTTTTCTTTTTTTTTTTTGGAAAAAGCTAATACCCGTGAAGAACATTGCTTAATATGACGTTGTGTAAAAATGTCAACAGTAGTGTCTTTCAATGGTTTTTCTTGCGATATCTAGAGCTCCCTCCTCCTAATGAGAATGAGCAATCACATGGGTACCACATTTTATTTAGGATATGACAGTGATTCGACTCAATAGGTCTAATAAATATTGTTACGACAGCGCAAGTCACGCGACGCTGGGAGCATGCGCGCTGGAGTTTCTAGAAGGATCGTGACTTATCGGGCAACCTCACGAATGTCCCAGCGTTTGCTAGACGCTCTATTTTTTAGTATATAAGCCGGAGATAGATAGATAGATATAGATAATTGAGTCAAGCGAACGGTAGGCACCGTAAGTAAAATGTGTGAATCGCTGTGGATTATAGCGTGTGTTTATAAAAGTAGTTAAGTTAAAGTGACTGTGGAAATTCTGTGTATTGCAAAGTTGTATCGAGAAAGAATAAACTAGTTTTAACTAAGAAAGGACTTGTATCGCTGAAGTCACTCGGAAATAATTTTTACCGGAAATTATCAAACAAGCAGATACGCAACAATATACTGTCAGATTATACCAATAAGTCACTGAGTTGCTGCCAGTGTTTTGAGTCTAGATTGTCTGCACAGTCCTCAGTTAGTGATCTTAAATGTTTTGATTTCTAAATACTACATACTTTCAAACATGGAATGATGGATGCAACCTTAGCACCACCACTAGCATCATTTGCTTCCACTTTGCTTTCCATACTTATGACTATTACAGCATGAAACTTAATGATAAGTCATCCATAAATGCAGAGAAAAATCAGAACTTCATCTTCTCTTTTAGTTTAGTTCACCAGAACAAAGTCCATGTTGAGAGGCTTGTTAATAATGGTGGAGTTGCTTAATGCCCCTGATATACCACAGTATCTACCAGCACTCTATCTCCACTCCTGTATCAAACAGGAACTCTATTTCTAGCCCTTGTACTCAAGCAGGTACATATCAAGACCAACTAGCCCTTAAAGAGCTTGGCTAACCACCTCATATTTGGGTGCAAGCTGTTGACTGTACTCCCTCAAGTTAGTGGCCAGATCCAGTTTGGGCTCCTCTTGTATTCCAAAACTACAGATGCAGTATTCACTACCTGCTGTTGTCTCTCTTGAACCTGTTGCACTGTTGGTCAAAACTGACAGACTTGTTTGCCTTATTGTTCAGAAATGCTTCAAAGCAGCATTGGGGTGTGTGGGTGGTTGTCTCTTGGCTGATTTCAAACCTGATATGATATGGGTACCAGGGTAAGATGGTTTGTCTGAGGTGAAGTCATTGAGCTGCTGCAATAGGTTTATTCTCCTCCTGTGACTGACTCAAAGCTACTAGTTCATATAACATTGCCTAAGTAAGAGTGAGAAAGTTTTTCACACCCCCAGTGATGCCTTACCATTTCAACAACCCTTCCACAAACTTGATTACCATGATATACTTTCATTTTGTTGAGGCCATTGTAAGGTAATATTGACCATGAATGTTGCAGATAATTCACATAAGTAGTCAAGCTGCGTAGTGGCATCCCTATTCTGAGTTTTCAGTTCAACCTAATGGATCGTTTTGTTTTCCACTAGATCAAAACTCTGGCACAACTCACTTATGATATTCTCGTAGTCCCAGAGTTGCTCTTTCTCAAATGCTCGATAGAGACTAGAGTTGGCCAGAACTGAACACCCTGTCCTGGAGTTCAGTTATTCCATGCAGTTACCTACCTGAAACATTTCAGGAGATGGTCTAAGTCTCCCTTTGCTATGTCTCTATATGTTGATGGAGTAATCTGCTTTGCTCGCAGGAACTCATGTTCATGACCTGAAACTCTGCTTTCCAATTTCTTGACCATCTTCTGCCTGAGATGTAATTGACATTGTCAGTACAGCAAGGTTGGAGCTCTCAGGGGCTAAACATTTTCATAAATTTTAGGTTATTGAGCCAGGGTGTCAGAGAAGTGAAGTGCTGTAGGCAGCTCATCCATTTTCTCTGCCTAACTCTATGCTTTTTTGTGAATCATTTTCACTTCAGCAATATACTTTTTGGCTCAGGGAGGTCACTACAACCCCATGCTCCACTTTTATGGTCCAGCACCCACCTTCTCACCTGTTGAGGAGATGGCTACAGTGTTCAATAATGGTTCTTCCAGTCTCACTTCATCTCTGGATGGCTTTGACCAGAACTGGGCTTGAGACATTCTGGTTGGTGTAAGTCTGAGAGTCCTGTACAGACTATTCCACCTAATCTCAGATTCAAGAAAAGTCAAACAACCATGATGATCCTCACTTTGTGCTTCCCTCGTATCAAGGTCAATACTCAGGGTAAGAGTCCAATCAACTGATGTTAGTGCACGAGATCGAGGTCAGAGATCTTTGCACATTGGCGAAAATTCAAAGACCAAGAGAAGACTTTTCTTAAACCAAATTGTTCTTTCAGAGAAATATCTCCCTTGGTTATTGTCTTTACTTGTAGGTCATCAGTCTTTATGTAATTTCTCTAATTAGATGTCTTTTTAAGCCTAATGATAATATAGTTCAGATGAAGTGCAGATACATTTCAACAGCTATTACCACACTTCACAATAACGATATCCTGTGGTTAACGCACCAAAATTCTCCAACCTATACATTTTGTGATATATTCAGACGAATTGAGCATAGTGTTGCGTCAGCGAGTCACATGACTAGTATGACGCCACGTTTCTAGAACTATCCCGTACCTT
>NW_013668498.1:75561-100440 GCF_000517525.1 Limulus polyphemus | reverse complement strand
CGACTTAAAGTTTCGTACGGAACGAAGTTACGAAAGTTAATTAACAAACGGAGACGTAACAATATATTTGAGCTATTGGATAGGTATGTTGAATAACAGGAGATTCGTTCAACATATTGATTACAAAGTGTAACTAAAGCTTCTACTTAACTGAGTCAGTGTAAAATGAAGTATCGAGACTGAGCAAAAGTAATACGTATAATGAACAATATTGATTAATATACTGAACAAAAACAAAATGTGTGTATTTTCAGATCATTTACTTCGAACAATCACTCTAGGTAGCTTTTCTTTATATTTAGTTTATCAATACCAAGTTCTAGAAAAGATTGACTTCTTGGAGGAAAAGTTTCAAACTCATCAAATGCCAGGTTTCTTAGTTTCCCATGGCCAGGTGGGCGTTATAATGTGACGGTCAATCCCACTATTCGTTGGTAAAAGAGTAGCCCAAGAGTTGGCTGTGAGTGGTGATGACCAGCTGCCTTCCATCTAGTCTTTCACTGCTAAATTATGGACGGCTAGCGCAGATAGCTCTCGTGTAGCTTTGTGCGAAATTCAAAACAAACCAACCCTTAGTTTCCAAGATACCTCGTATTTAACCAGAGCGATATATACTTACCACGTGATTGGTCATTCTCATTACAACAAAAGTGGAGCCATATAACCTCTAAACATCACCTGGACAACAATTACAGGACAGGACACTGCTGTTTACATTCTTATAAAACGTCTTATTAAGCAATTTTCTCCACCGACGGTAAGAGATATTACCTATTTTCAGAACAACAAAGGAATAAAGGTAACCTGACACAAAATAAATTTAACTGTTTTCTCGACTACGTGTTATGTGAAACGTGCACATTTTCAGAACAAAGAATAAATTCAGAATAAATATTATAACACTAGATGAAGATAAAAACACATAGCATATTCATATTCCACAGTAGGAGAGGTGCTTATAAAAAATAACACATGCTTGGGACAACTAGAAGTCTCAAATAAATTTCCCTCTTCATATTTCGTAACTGAACATGAAAGTGAGCATAGATTTTGTTTTTTTTGAAAACAAAGCAATGTCCTCGAACAATATAAGACGTAGCCCTTTATATAAAAATCATGAACCTAGAGATTATCATCTTAGTTAAGGTCAATGAATTTCTTGTTATTTAATTAATTAAGGCTCAAACATTTTTAACATTTTCTTAAAACAAAGTGTTTTTACAATATTTTCATAGCACACATAGCTCATTGTTGTCTACAAATAGGAATTCTTGTTTTATCATTTAGTGGATTAGGCCAATAATTCTGCTAACTTGCAGTTATGATTGGGCAGTATATTACATATCCCACACTATCTAAAAATATAATATTTTGATTAACATATATATTCTTTAATTTCTTAAAGTATTAGCTACATTCGATATTCAGCGATTGCAAACCTGGGTTTCAAAAGTGCTGAGTAACTTGATTGCTATAGTTGGAACACACTTATATTCATAATGGTTGGAGACGGCTTGAATGAGTAATGAAGGAAAACTTTAATATAAGTTTAACATAACAGCAAATGTACAACGTTTCAACAAGGTTTTGATGATGACAAAACCTTGTCGAAACGTTGTACATTTGCTGTTATGTTAAGCTTATATTAAAGTTTTTCTTCATTACCCATTCAAGCCGTTTCCACCCATTATTAGTCTCAAAGTGGGTTCCTCGTCATCGAATTTATACTTATAGTTATATAAATAAAACCCAGAAAATTTGTAGCAGAATTATAGGACATGCTGATTTAAAAGTATATGTGAGTGAAAATGTTCAAACTTTTAGTAAATAACCCTTAAATTGGTATAATTAAATTTATTTAGATACGCAATGTAGCTTTATACAGTAACTGCGGAGAGTTCACGATTCTAAGAAAAATGTATACGTACAAACATCAACGCGGTGAGTCATACCCACTTATGGGCATATTCGATTACCGAAGTTTCCCGAATGACAGCCTTCTCGGAACAATTATTTTAATTTTTTCAAAAGTTTTGATTTTTGATATATATATATATTTTAAATTAGGAATTTATAAATGTAACGTAATATTTTTAAAATAGCTACTTGAACTTTTGCTATGAAATTTTTATGGCCGGAATTAAACGTCATTTTAACGTCACCATTTTCCAGGTACAGAACTCTAATAATGACGTCAATCACTTCAGGGTAGATTTAGAAAGGAATGATGTCATCGGGCGTATAAAAAGATACAGTATTTCTCTACCTTTATGATTTGTATGACTCATATACTGGAAGGAAGGTTGATTTGGGAGTATTAAGTTTTATAACTTTCGTCGACTTAAAATACGTTTATACGAAAGTATTTCTTGAGTTCTCAACAACTTTCACGTATACTTAATAACAGTATTTTCAGTTTTACCAGACAAGATCATTTTTAACGTTCAGCACTACAGATATGTTTATTCATTGTTCCAACGATTCTGAACTTGAAGCTGAGAGCTCGCTGTCTGATTCACAGCTTACAGGTCCAGCTGATATTTCTGAAGTTGAAGAACAAAATATGGTAACCACGGTAAGTGATTAGTAAGATCAGTTATTTTTATTGTTACTGTGAGATGAACAGCTTTTGGTTTCAAAATTTCTAATATAAAGTAATATAGTCCCTTCAGTGACGTAACTGCTACTCATTCATTGTGAGTGCAGCTTGACAACTTTTAGTTTTATTGACACGGTCAGTTATTTTATTTAAGTGCCTACCACACTACTAAACGGTGAGTCTGAATACCCGTGGTGGGCAATGGGAAAAATAGCCCATTGTATAGCTTTACGTTTAACAACAAACATAATTTTATTACGAAGGAAAGGTCTCCTTTAATAAACTTTATAAAAACAAACAAACAAGAAAACATGTATTGCATGAGCGATCTTATTTGAAGAAGTACGATAGTGTCAATGAGAAATTCAATTTTAAATTGGTGTGAAACTGAAGAATGAAATGACTAAAAATACAGCATATGTATAATGTATTGATATAGAACTTTTAAAATAATGTTATTGAAATATACGATAGTAGTAATGGTGTACACTTCTAATGAAAGTTTTATGGCTACAAAGCTGTTACAAATGTATGCGTTGAAAAAGTTAGTATTGATCACAAAGTCAACGTATAATAATATGAACATCAGTACTTACAAAACAATATTGACTCAACATACATATATATTTACGTGTGTTTTCTTAGCAAACATTTCCCCTTTTTGTTGTATTCCAAATTAGAACAGAGTGATTTTGTGAATTAGGGTAAATACTACAGGTCTCTTGTTATTTAGTTGCATTTCCTTTATTTGTTAGTTAGCGTTCAGTGTCAAAGTGATGGGAAGGGGCTAACTGTATAAAAAGTTTGTTTCACAGTGTTTTAAATTCTGGTTAGAATTGAGAACATGTTTTTAAACAGATTCAATGTATCATATACCTGTTAAAATTGAATAAGAAACTTCTGTGTGTCCAGGACAGTATGAATTACATATGTAATTATGTATGTATTTGGCATACAACTGCAGGAAATAAGAAAAAAATAAGATTAAAGTTTAATTTAAAATATGTTTTATGGTTTATGTTTTGAAAATTTTATTCTTTCAACAACTCATTTAATGGAAAGGATGTGTTGTGAAGTTGATATTTCATTACATTATTTTATGTTAGCTATGTCCAAATTTTTGTTTTTAAGAGTTATAAGGAGCATGATTTATTTTTTACCTGATTCATATAAGAATAATATATATTAGGTTGTTAATAAGTCTGTAGTTAAAAGTATACTTTTCATTTGAAAATCATTGCACGTTTTTCTGTGCCCTAACCACATGTAATTATGTATTATCATTTCAAAATAACATTTCTTGGTGTAGGATCAATTAAATACTAAGGTAATGGCTGATACTGCTCATTACACTTTTTTTTGAATAATTGTTGTTGTTTTGTATCAAGTTGTATATTCACACTCACAAAATTATTGAAAGATGTTTTAGTTTAATTTTAAACTTTTTCTGTATATAGTTGAACTTGTGTGGATTAACATCTGGAATTCCAACTCAAACAACACACACTCCCACACCAACAACCTTGAAGAATTTAGAAGAATCATTTCTGGAGCTACAGCCTGTATCTCCAGCACTACTAGAGCATCAAAATCAGGCTGGTTTCATACCTCCTGTAGTCAGTATTTTGGATACTTCTTATCAACCAGTGACTATTAAGCAAGAGCCAGAGTTTGTAGTATCACGTCTGACATCATCTCCAGACATCTTATGCCCAACAATTGTAAAATACAATGGATCCAAAAGTACTGGTGGTCGAAAACCAAATAATGATCAAGTAAGTTTTTACTGTATATCTCTTGAAAAACTGCTATGCATGATAATTTAAGTCTTGATGTACATATGCTAATGTGAATATATAATTTATTGTGTATCTTATAATTCGTAAAAAAATTAATAGCACCATTTATTTAAAAAAAATCAGTTTAGCAAAGAGCTTACAACCTCCAATTATAAATTTGTTTATATTGGTTTAGTGAAGTGGTTTTTGTGGGGAAAGGGGGGGGGCAGCATAATTCTATCAGCTGTCATGATGTAATGAACTTTGGCATGCACATTGTGATTACTTTTAAAAGTCTGTAGTCAGAGTTCTTGTTTTTTATAATTATTTTTGAAACAAAATTTGCATGTAATGAATGCAATAACAAAATTTCAAAAAAATTCTACTGAAGAAAACTGTATTAGGAAACTTTGTCTTAGAAAATAATCAGTCATTCGTACTTAAGCTAAGTATCAGTTTGATATATGAATTAAAAGGTTAAAATATTTGCCTACTCCTATTTATTGTGGGTGTAAGAAATGCATTTTTGTTACAATACACTATAATTTAAAACCCTAGCCAGTCGTGGTTTACAAAATTTAAATAGAAAACATATATCTATATCTACTGCCTACTTTAAATTGGACTAAAGAGTGGCAAACAAGCATTTATTAGCTAACTTTATTGCCTCATTTGACCTTTCCCTAATCAATTAACTTTAAAATAATTTCTATGTAGCAGGTATGTTATATTTATGTTATTTGTCTTATCAAAAGCTTCCCCCTGAAGAAGAGGAACGAAGAAAGCTACGTAGAGAACGAAATAAACTTGCAGCAGCAAGATGTCGTAAAAGAAGACTGGATCACACTAACAGTTTGCTGAAGGTATAAGAGTGTATATATCTAAGATTTGAGATCATCATGTACAACAGTATTTGCTCTTTAATATGTATGACATTTAGAAAGCAAAATATCATATTTAATTGGAGCTAATTTTACTTCAGTGGATTTAGTTTTGTTTATTTTCAAAAACTTTTACTACTATTTTTTTTTCTAATGAAGCCTCACAAACCAACTTGTGTGTAGTTACATTCTTAAGGCAACTCAAATGTGAACAATATAATCCACACATTTGATCAGACTGACTGCAAAAGAAACATAAAATGTAACTTGGAATTTCTTAGTAAAGTAATTATGTTTTATTGAAAATAGTTTTTCTTCAATTATTTTTAAGTTTTTCTTTTGTAGTTCTGAAAAATAATGGTTACATATACTTTTATTAAAATTGAGAAAAAAAAACTTGCGTTTCTACAAAATATTCTTGTACTTGTAGGAAACTGAAGGTCTGGAAGAGAAACGTCAAACACTTCAGAATGAGATCCAGCTACTGACATTACAAAAAGAAGAGCTGCAGTTCCTGTTAGATGCCCATAAAGCAGCATGTAATCTTAAGAAAAATAGTAACAAAAATGTCAAACCACATGAGCATAAGCTCTTGGACAGTCACTCTAACCATGTATTTGAATACAATAATCTAGAAGGCTTGAAGACCAAAAATATTCAGCGTCCTACATCTCTTCCAATTTCTTCACCCTTTACTAATCCTGCTGGTATCTCAATAACAACCCCATCTGGTGGTATTCTGAATCTTGATTCTTGGTTAGAGTGTGGTACTGGCTTAACCCCAATTTCTTCTGGCCTCACTCCAGTCATTTCATCCTGCTCAGAACAGCAAAGAAGCTCAAAAACAGATTTGTCAAGTCCAGACACTTTGTGTTCTGTTAAACTTGTCTCCTTGTAATACTTAAGTGGTATAAAATAGGTAGAAATGCATTTAAAACAATTTTTTCAAATGTTCAAATAAGATGCACATGATGAATTTAGTCTGTGGCATTTTTTTTTATAGTGTATAGAAGTAAGAAGGAACAAATTACTTTTTAAGAAAGAATGTGCTATATATATACATATAATCTCTAAGCAAATTTTAAAGTTATGTAGACTTGTGTTAAAACAAATGGGGATTGTTTTGATTTTCATGCATGCGATTGTATATACAGTATACAAAAATATAATACATTAATTAATTTTCATGTGACATTATTATTCACAAACATCCCATTCAAAGTGCAGCTTTTAAGATTATTCCAAAAATATTGTAAATTATTTAACTTATGAACAGTTTGAATATTTCTCACATTCCATAAATACAAGAGAATAATCAGTAAAAAAAACAATACTTTCTTGACATTTTATGATCATTTTCAGTCATAATCAACAACTCATCATAATTTTTATTTATTTCATTTGTACAAAGTTGGAAATAAACTCAACCAAACATTAAATAATAAAATTTATGTGATGAATAAGTTACTTTGAAGCTCAAACAATGGATATTTTCTGCTGGTTTCAACTTTAATATTTATGTGTATAGAATGTACAAATGAATAAAACAGTTATCCTAAAATACTTATAAATTGTTAAAGCAACATTATTTTAAATAGCATTTGTGCTGTTATTTTATGCTGATTTGTTTAAATTTCAATAGTTTCAAATGAAAAAAGAATTAGGTATTTTTAATGCTTGTTGGTAATGCACATAGTGTAAAATTCATAATATTTAAGATGACTGAGATCAACTGGTCACTTTCATTGTTTAGAGCTGCAAATTTTTACAAATGGTTGTATTAAATTTGCACTTGCTCAATGTTGTGTTTATAGTAGTGGTGGGCAACATTCAGCCCCTTAGGAGCCAACCTGTAGGCTCCTTGTAAAAAACAAAACGAAAACAACACAATCGGTTTGCAAGAGTTAATGTTATCTATAAGTAATATCAGCAGCCATCATTAATGCTAAGAAATGAAAACAAGTTTTATTTTTAATACCTTTAGTAGAGAGGGTTTTTGCAACTTTAATATATTTCATATATATAGCTACTTTTTATTAAAAGTGATTATTTTTGGCTTAAGACTGGTAAAGGGATTTTTGCAGCCCTTTAGGATATTTGAAGACCACACTTGTGGCTCATGGAATAGCTAAGGTTGTCCACCACTCATTTATAAGATTTTAATTTTTCTTATCACTTTCTATGAAACATTTTGATTGATTTATTAATTTAAAAAAGTTTATTTATGCTACTTCATAAACTACTTCTTAATTTAGGAAATAAAATATTTCACAAATATTGCAGAACAAAAGTTGTAGTTTCATTTATTTCATTGTACTTGCATTTATGTTCCAAGTTATTAGTAATAAATGCTGAATTGTCAAACACACATCGAAAAAAGTACCCAAAATAATCAACAGTTATGCTTACATATGTATGTGGGTATATATATACTAATAGACACACTTATACATACGTACATACATACTAGGTGATTCAGAAGTCTATTTACAGACAAATAATTCAGAAATGGAAAGGTATTGGAAAATAACTGTTAGTGGTATGGAATAAGGTGTTGTAGGTCTACCATGATGAAATCACTGAGGTTAAGTCATTTGGAGATTTTATTAAGATTACAACTTTGATTCACAGCCCAAATATTTTATCAAGAGTAAACTATTTGTTTGTAATATATAGAAAAACATTATGATTAAGCCATGAATTTAGTTGCATATGCAAATCTAGCATTATATCCTAAACAAAAGTATTTCTAAGACTATTTAAAATAAAAAGTAGTCCTCTTTATTAAATCTATAGTTTTTCTCATGTACAAGCATTTTATTACTGAAAATCCTAACTTCATTAAGTAATAATAAATAATAGTAAGAAAAACTATACCATTAAGTGTGAAAAAAAAACAACTGCAAGGCTAAAGATTTAATTGCGATTGCCTTTGTAATTTACTGATGTGTAAAATAAACAGAAAAAACTAAAGGGTACAACTTATCATGCAATGGCATTTGAACTTATATTATGTAAATCTTTTCTTTGTGATAATTACAAGATATAGTGCTAAATTTTAAATGAATTATTTGTTGATTATGCCTGCTTTGGTCACATAAAGTCTTTGCTAGATATAGATTTATTTCTTTGGTCATCATTCTTAGGCTGATAGAAAATTTTTTATAACTTGTAACAAATATAAATTATTACATGTTTTGGTGGAACAACACCATCTTCAGAAGATGAATAAGATGCAAATATTAATTTATGTACTCTGTAAATGTATGTGTACAATTTCCATCTTGAACAGTAGCACTATTTACAAAATTGACTTCCAGAAATTTACTTTTGTGTAAGTCAATTTTGTAAATGATGCAACTGTTCAAGATGAAAATTGTACATTTACAAAGTTTTTGGGTCTTCTTTGTCTCCTTATATGGTGGACCATGTTCCCCTGAAAGAAATTGTTTTTTAGATTATTTTTTTTTTCTTTTAACTTCACATACATAAATTATTATTTATGTTGAAAATTAAATGTTGTCAGCTTATTTATATTTAATCTTTGCCCACAACAAATTTGTAATATCTACCTGGACATTCAGAGATTCGGGTCAATATGATCAAATGCAAGTACCTGAAAAGACAGGCCTGTTGCAACCAATTTCACTTCTAACTCAAAGTCTGAAAGCAGCAAACTAATGCTGTCTGAGGTGGTCCCTATTATCAAGATGATAAGGCAGCACTATGAAGACACTTTGTAACAATTGACCTTGCAGCAGCTAAAGAGTGATTGATGCGACGTTCTCCACCTACCAAGGCTTCTGCTTTTATCTTGTCCAATTAACAGCCTATATTTTGGATTCAAAGTACAGAGGTCAAGACTTGAAGGAAAAGTAGAATGAATCCATGGAAATAGTCATGAAGGAAGCTGAGAATATTCCTAAACAAGGATCTAGAGGTTTTGTGCAATTTGGCTGAATCAAAAGCGGGATACAAATTACTGGACAGAGAAGTCTTATGTAGGTCAGCACCACTGCACTTTTAACATGGTGGAAAATAACTTTGTAGGAGTAAGCAGTTTTCTGAAGTTACTATGTTACTGTCAAACTCTCCACCAACTGCATTTGCTTGTAAACATAATTAGATAAAATTTAGTAATTAAAAAAACATTTGAAAAAGTAATTGAATAATAACTATCAAACTGACCCATGTCTTCAGTTTCATCACTGTATGGGTAACTTAGTGATAGTTTCTTAAGTGTTTTATGTTATAAAAGATTCCTAATTCAAGAGAGTCAACTACAAACCTCCCTTATTACTGTAGTATGCAAATATATTTTGTTTTCCACTCCTTTAATTAAAGAGTAAATATTTTAATTTTTTTTTTACCAGATTTGAAGCTGAGAGATGTTTAAGTGAGTTACTAATGAACATTCACTTTCTTTAAGTGGCAAACTAGGTTAAGAGTTATTATGGTCGGCAAGTCAGATGACAACTGTGAGTAAAATATTTGATTTTCACTGCTGGTTGGCCAGCTCATCTAACAAGAACCAATCACTGTTTTCTTGTATCAGAATGTTGAGTTTATTGCCATATTTTACCAAATTACAAACAATTTGTTAAGTTTAATAGAAGTTTCAAGGCAGGTTACATAGTTTGCAGTAGCCCTTATTTTTTTGCTATTTTTATGATTGTGTTTCAATAAATATATGGCAGAAACTTTTAGTTTCTGGAATATTTTCTTCATACTTTTGCATTAAGTTTAGAAGTTTAAGCCACTCATGAGTGTACCTCTTGATTAAAGTTTTTGTTCTTGTGCTTGCCTTAAGCAAGCAAGATTTAAAGTGTTTTAGTGTTTGTTTACATTAAATGTGAATGTATTTAGTATTTTTGTAGCATTTGTTCAAGTTAAGGGTGAATGGATTTAGAGTATAGCTTTGGCTTTACAATGTGAGTTTACAGTATACAATCAACTGTCCAATATTATTGTATCATTGTGTATTATAATTAGTGTATTGTTTATTGTGAAGCTTTTGAATGAATACTGTTTTGTGTGTGTGGATGGAAATGTGTCTTGTTTTGTTCTTTGTGACCTATCTACTGCAACTTGTTGAGAAGTATACTTCTTGTTGTTATTGGGCCTAACTTCTATGCTCTGCTGGTTATCTGCGAGATACTACATTACATGACTGTTACACTAAATTATTGAAAAGCTATTGAAGGTGCATTAGTTTTTGTTTACAATGTATTTAAATAAATGATCCCAGTATGATTGACTATAAAACAATTCATTGATTTTCTATATTTTTTTTATGATTTATTAACCTTGTTTGAACAAGTTTTTCCAAACACAGATCAAAGAATGTGAGGAACTTGACATTTAAAAAAAATTGAAACAAACTGATAAGACAGGAGAATAAATGTTATCTACTTCATTTTTTTATTAAGGTAATTAATAAGTATTTTTGAAAAAGTTTAACAGAAATTCATAACAGTTACATAAAAAATGCATGTAATAAATTGCTTAATGTTTGTAACACTTTGACTTCAAATGTTATATAAAAGCATTTAAAAAAGTCTAAATCTTATGGTAATTGACAGCTATTAAACTTTCAACCTGTTGCTACTCCATTACAAATCTCAAGTTCAGGCCTGATTAAACCATGAGGTATGTTTTCTTACTTTCCATCATTTGTGTTTGTGCCATGTACATATCTTTAGTTAATTATTAACAAAAACATACAACTTCCACAAATTGCCTCAAAACACTTAAAATTACCAACACACACTCATGGTTTGAACTATTAATTAAAAGAATCTTAACTTATTCAATTTTATTATAAAACATTATTAACAATGTTAAACAGTTTTGTTACATCAGCTGTAAGAATTTAATTACAAAAAAAAAATCACCCCAAACTTATTAACCTTATATCTTGTTAGAAATAAGCTTTCTTGATATCTTTTGATGTTCACTTTTCCATGTCAAAAGCTAAAGTGTAAGAGCTTGTGATATGACAAGTCATGTGTTAATTGCAATAGCCATGGTTTCTCTTAATTTGTATACTTATAGTGATTGAAATAAGCCCAAAGTTAATGTGAAACCTGGATTGATAAATGTAAATGCTAACATTTGAATCCATAGTTACTTATGATTAGATCTCAAAGACAAAAACAGTTTCATGTTCAAAGGAAGAACAAAAATGGAATAAAAGTTATTTTTATCAAGATAAAGTGTCTATAATAGTGGTGCTTTATTATTTTATGGTCAATATTTTACATTTTTGTCAACTTTTAAAACAAATTTTTTGATGTATTTTCTAATCAGCTACATCAACTTCTGTCCCAGACAGTCAGAAATGAAGTATTTATTATTTTAATGGATGTTGTTACAAACTTTAAATGTAACTTTCTATTCCTTAACTATAGCACATTCCACATATGTAATGAATTGAATTTTACATCTCTATTCAGTACAGAAATTATGCTTTTGGCTTGCTTTGCAACTAATGACCTGCATTTAGAGGCACTATTAAAACAGTTCCTTCACACAATTATTATATTTGTGGTGTGATATGCACTTTTATTAGTTAAAAGCATGTCTTGTTAAAGACTGTTTAATGACTATGTATTGTTTACGCATAATTTCTTGACACTATCCAGTTGTATAAAAAAGAACAATTGAATGTTATGTTATAGACACTGAGAAGAAAACTCTTTTACAACACAAATGCTGCTTAATCATAAGTTCACAAGTTTTGGAGAAAAAACAACTTTTAAGACTGTAAAACTTGAAACTAAGGTAAATGAAAGTTGCACTTTATTTTATAACTATCACTACTTCACAATATTTTATCACTGCATTAACCTTGTAGCATTTGATTACTATAAATTAATTATAAAAAAATTTGTACAAACTTGTAGATTTCTATTGGTCAGATCCAACAGAACTAATTGAAATCAATCCAACTGTCCACAAACACCAAAATAATTTCTACACTTAGTTTCTCTGTAACAGATTAATATATATACTCTTAAAACAAACACTGGTACACAACATATAAATATGTATACAAGACAAATATGTACAGTAACTTCACAGTTCCACTGACAGTGGTAATGAGTGCAATTTAACAACCCACTAAGATTCCAAAAATATTTCTCATGAAATATTTTATTCATTTTTTTTTTCCAGACTATAAACTATTATTTCAAATTTTATGCCAGTAATCTATGAAAAACATATTTTTACTTCAACTAAAGGAATAGGAATAATTTTTTAATGTTCCACTTAAAAACATTCTCAATTTGTAACATATACATCTACATTATAGTATATATAAAGTTTGATAATCAAGTTTCTATAGATCTACTGCTCCAAGCTTATATTTTACTTGACCAACAAAATAACTTTTGGTGTGAAACTTCATTTTTTTTTCCTGAAACGTAATTTTAATGTTTTGTTTCTCTGATTAGGTTCATCTTCAGGATAAGGAAAACCCCTCTTTTTAACAGTACTTTCTCTTCTAGTGCAACTAGAATTACAGATAAAGGTATTTGAGGCATCAGAGCTTTCATGATCAGGGTTTTGATTTACAGATACTGAATCATATGACTTATCTAGCAGCATCTTATTCTGATCAGATGATGAATCGGTAGTTTGATTGTAGACATGAGCATCTTGTTGACTGGAGCCTGAAGCACGAAGAGGATCCTGAACTCTAGTCAATTCTGCCATTATGTCTGCAAAATGTCTGTCATATTCTAACAGTTTCTTATTTACTTCACCTATTTTACCTTCCTGCTCCATAATTCGAGCTCCCTGTTCAGCAATAATCTGACTTTGGTCAAGAAGGTGCTTTTCTTGTTCCTGAAGCTTTTTGGTTTGCTCTGCTATCTGATATTGAAACCAAATCAATTAACATAACTTCTGAGGAACCGTAATGAAAGTGAGAAGATAACTCGTCTGTTTATATTCTTTTAATTTTAATTTAGCTGGAAATGAATATTAGCAAAAGTTAAGAAACAAACAAAGCAAATCTAAGAGAAGATTTAGATTTATAAGATTAAACTGAAGAGGAACACCACCACCATCAGCCCACTCTTAGTTTGATTTAGTTACTGAAATGAGATGTAGTGTAAAATTTTCACGTGGTTAATAGCTCCCCAGAAATTACAAAATTAAGGAGAATTAGAAACGGCATGTAATTTTTCTAAATCTACCTTAGAAAAATTTTATAGAAACACAAAAAAGCACAATGAAGAATTTAAACTAAACAAAATGAAATAGATTTGAATGAGCTCTCTCCATCAGAAGAATATATCATCATATCTCAGAGTGTTTGAGGAGTGAAACAGAAAAAAGAAGTTACCATTATTCAAGGCAAACACGGCCTTTTATAGAATACATATCAAGATAAAATATGATCTAAGCAAAGTAGCCTTTAAACTGAGTTCTGTGGTATGATGTAAAGAAAAAAACTACTTGAAATCTTTTGCTTTTATAAGATAAGCAAGTTGATTTACTTACTTTTGCTTTATAATCTATGAGCTCTTTTCTCAGTGTAACATTAGTGGAAGATAGCTGTTTGACAGTCATGTTGATCTTAGCCAGTTCTTGTTTGACTCCTATGTTCTTAACATAATGACGAGATGTTGAAGGAAAATGTGTTGGTGGCCCTTTAGAAATGAACCAAAATACATATATTACAAAACATTATAGCAAGTTTTGTTTGTTTGTAATAAAGCACAAAGCTATACAATGAGCTGTCTGGGCTGTGTCCACCACAGGTATAGAAACCTGGTTGTGTTATGTCTGAAGACTTACTGCTGTGCCACTGGGGAGCATTATAGCAAATCTATACAATAACTACTGACTGCAAAAGCATTGCATTCTCATTCTGAACACAATAAAAACAACTGTGATTATTTATAGGTTATTCTTATTAAACAAAATGTGTCTCCAAGTTCTGATAATCTATTGAATAATTTGTGACAAAATAAAAACAAATTATTACAAATATTAACAAAATATAAGAATCAATGCTATGTTGTTTGTGAACTTCAAAGTAAAATTAAAATATTTTATTTTTTATGTCTTGTAAAAACATTAATTGAGAAAACTAAAAGATGTGGTTTGACACTTAATGTCTGGAAAGGTATATTAAGACAAATGTCAAATAAGGACCTAGAACCATCTACATATATTTGTCCAACAGTATAATGAAAGACACAGATGTAAAAAAGTATTCATATAAGTTGGATGTATTCACAGGTCTCAAAATAAGCCTGTAAAAAGGATATAAGTTCTATAGTTTCCATAAAAGCAATGACCAACCACCTGAGTAAACCAAACAAAAAAAAGGATGAAGAGGAAGAAACCTTTAGCATCAAGCCTCCAAGCTGATTCTAAGTCAGGTATGGCAATGTAATGTAAATAGAAGGAGAAATACTGTTTGAGAAGACCAATTGTTTGTGTTTGGCATATTCTTCAAGGAAAAATGCCTTACACCATCATCTACTTTACAATGCAAGAAAAATTCAGCCCACTCTTATCAATACTAGAAAAAGCCAATCTACTCTAGAATAATCTAACTGAAGTAAAACTTGTGAACAAGCACTGTGAAAAAAAGTTAGTGTTATCCAAGTATCAACAAAGTGCCTTGGATAGGATACAGTAATCTCTCTTGGTCCAAAGGATTATGACTCAAAGAATGATACAGAAAAACAAATGGAAGAAACATAATTTACTTTTCTGAGCTACCTATGTCTTTGAAAGGAAATACTTCTCTTGGCACAAAGATATGTGATACATCAAATGCCAAAAAAAAAATCCAGAAAGAAGGTGTAACAAAAAGTACCCAGTAAGCTAGAAACGGTGACATACTTACAAGTAAACAATATTAGGAAGAAATCTTACCCTTCTGATAAATGACTAGATGACAGTCAACTATAAAGCACAAGGAAATTTGTCTTGAAAAAAACTATGTGCATGATTAGTACTAATAATACTTTTACAAAAGAAGAGGATCACATTACTCAAGTACAATTGAGAACTAAACAGGAACCATGATTGAAGTTGCCCATATGGCATCACAAGAAGAATCCTCAAATAATCTGATGGTCTGAACAAAGTGTAAAATACAAAAGAATCATACAGAAAGGTCCAAAACAAAAAAAACAGTAAAATCCTTTGTTTTGTGACAGCATATTCATCAATCTTTTAGTTTGGTTTAGCTTGAAATTTGCACAAAGTGACATGAGAGCTGTCTGCACTAGTCATCCCTAATTTAGCAGTGCTAAGACTAGAGGGAAGGCAGCTAGTCAACACCACCCACTGCCAACTCCAGGGGTACACTTTTACCAACGAATAGTGGGGTTGCAGAAGAAAAGCAGTAACTCTTTGAAGAGCTCCAGGAGTTACCTCAAAACTCCTTTGAAAAAAAGCAACTTATTCTGCTAAAGATATATGGAAATCACATGACAAAGTTGTGTGTCTCCACATCATGTAATATAACCACTTGAAAATTTGGGGATTCCCTTGAGATGCATTATATTTATAACTAAGATAACTATATGTGTGGGGATAAAGGTAAAGATATGCTTGTTTGTTTATGGCAAAGCTATTAGCTGCTGTCCATAATTTTGAACTCCTGACTACAGAGGAAACAAGTGCCAGGTAACACCCACCACCAGGTCTAGGGCTACTCTTCATCAACAAATAGTTGGAATGACCATCACATTATGTGTCCACAGCTGAATGGGGTAAGCATGTTGGGTGTTTAATTTCAATGTCGTAACTTGCAGATCGTGAGTCAAGAGCTCTAACTTCCAGTATATGCCAGTTCTCTTATAAGGAAAGAAGATTAGTATATGTTGTATGACACAATACATGTATACAAACATATCATGCTGTAGGCCATATAACACACCAATCAACTGATAATGTAATCATTATAAAAGTATTCGTAAACTTATGAAATGAGAGATTATTTCTTTGTAGAAATCTAGTGTAGTTAGGATGAGACAACATAAATATTTCTACATTCAACAAAAACTCAAAAGAAATAGGTAAAGTTACCAAGCCTAAATTTAAGTGGCACTTTATAGTAGCTTTATATATATAAAAGTGTTTATACAGATAATAACCAACACCCAATTCCAAAATGTTGATCAGTAAATATTTTCTTTGAGAAGATCATAGGTTCAAGACAAGATGGGATCAAAGGCTTCTCTCCAAGTTGAAGCCAAAGTTTCTGGGGCTCAACATACACACACATAAAAACAGCTACTGCCAACTGGCAAAGTGGAACTCCCACTACATTGTCAATAACGTAAAAGAAGAACCACAATGGACAGAAATACTCTCAAATCTGTAAAATAAAAAACAAAAAGAAGGAGTTGCCCAGTACAGAACAAGTGCAAGCTGTTTAGACAAGATATTTGAGTGATCTGAACATTTCCATCTAGAAATTTACCTAAGTAAGACCTATATGAATTTGAACTTTCAAAATAAATACATATTTTGGAGAAACTTACCTAAACTCAAAATATTAGTTGTTATTTGTATGTATTATGAGTTGAAGTTTAAGGAAAATAAACAATCCAACCAACTCAAAGAAAAGATGCTGCTCGAGTTCATGAAGAGAATAAGTCAATTATAAATGACACAGAGAACCAAATCAGGCAAGTAAATTATACAAGGGTCTGAGGCATAACCAAATGGAAGACTATGTACCCATTAACAAAAACAACTAAAAATGTTTTAAAAAGCTAATGTGTTCAAAGTACACATCCCAACATTCTCTACACAGCTAAAGGTATTTTATATTTAAGAACTCTTACCAGTAAGACTTATACAGTTCTGTGAAGATATATTTGAGCCAGATGCACCAATCTTCATTTTAAGAATGGGAGCAATATTTTCATCAAAATGTTCCATTGCCATGGAAGAAATGTCTCTTAATTCCTGCAAAATTTCATGGGCTCTTGGTGGACACTTGGTTGTTTGAATATATCTCAACACTCCATAGATTTCATCAATAACCTTTCATGAAAGAAATAATTTCCAAAATTAGGAAGTTAAAAAAGGAGTAATAATAAAGATTACACATTAAAATGTTTAAGATATACACTTTTGTTTTTAGCAATACATTTGGCATGAAAGTACTTGTGAAATATAGCTACTAATTACCATACTTCACTTGATAAATTGAGAATCTCTATTAAAGATAGGCTTATTAATGATAACATGCTTTTACGTTTCTAACTTAACATTTTATTTTCATTTTTATTACAAAAAATGTGTAAAGGACAAGCCAGTATATTCTTTATTGTATATTATACTATTGGCATAAGTCAGATATACCTTGAGTAATTCATTTCCAACTAGGTGTGCTTGTGAAGTTTTTACTGGACAGAGATACTTGCCAGTCACATAATACCTATATGTAAAGCAACAACTTACCATGTTGGGAACATACTTTTAATCAAGGAAGAACATTGCAAGTGAGTTTTTTCTTAAAAAAAGAGAAGTAGTCTGATAATGGATATGTTATTAGTATTCTTCAGTGCTAATTAGTAATGCTATGTTCACATGTTAGTGTAAGTATAGGGTTGTTTATTGCTAAAATGAACATGATTCTGCAAATTACCTGAACAGTGTGAATACATCTCTACAGGAAAAAGAAAATTTTGGATACATAATCCAATTACAGCTAAAGGCAGAAACAGTAAAATATGAAGTATTCAGAGAGAAGATAGTGAGAATAAATTCAAGCCAACTTATAAGGTATTTATAGTTTACATAAATTTTATCCTAATTATTACTCGTGGAAATCACAATACAAATGAAAAATCCTTATAGCTTAAATGAATGGTTTTAGAGGAGGATTAATTTTACTGTACTTGCAGATCTTTCTGCTTAAGTGGAAATGATGATTGAAGACCCAACTTACCAAGATTTTGGATGCCTTTACTGTTCAGTTGAATGAATATCAAATCTCTTTATTACACATAACTAATCTTAAACTACATTATCAATTTCATTAGACTTGAACCATGGGAGCTTTGGAGATGTACAGACATCTGTAGGTTGTATATTCCATTTTAAATTTTTGAAACATCCTTTTTGTAAAACCTTCTAGCAGTTTTTGTATTTCATTTTGCTATTTAGAAATATATATATATATCGTGCCTTCTTTTTAAATCATTTTCATAGTTGTTTGATATTAACCCCAGTTTAATTTTTACAGAGTTTAAACTGACAAAAAAGGATCAAAATCAACAGATTTTCATCTCTTTGGCAATCCACTACATAATGGATTTTATAAGCTTTTTTATTAATCATTCATTTCTCATTTAATTTGTGAATAATGTAAAGGCAGATTCTTAAAGTATAATTAATTTTGTTTGTAAATTTTGAAAAACATTAGATTCCTTGTATGTGTAATTTGTTTTTAACACTTAAAAAGTACTAAATACTTATTGTAAACACAAACTTGTGACTGCCATATTCATAACTTCAGTACTGACATAAGGCAACACTTCTTTGAAGCTCTCCCATATCCTGTATAGCCTCCTGAAAAACTTATTACTTTGAGACTTGTAGAAAAAATGAATTATGAAGATAATATGTAAACTTGTAAGGGAATATGAAACTAAAAATAAGTAAATCATATTATCTTTACAGCTATATAATCTCAGTATTAGCCATGGTTATAACCATTATAAAAGTTACACACAAAGAGAAGATAAGGAGAAACTGTACTCTAAACCTTTAAATATCATTAAAAGGCTAAACCAATTTTAAAAGCTATATAAATAAAATACAGTTGTTTAATTCAAATGTTGAGGTGTTGAATTATTACCTACATTGTATAGATTCAATACTGAGGTTTTCAGCACAATCTTAAGCAAAAAAGTATTTGTCTTGCATTCATAATTATTGACAAATGTTTTGAACATCTTTATTATTTTAGACTGCCAAAGCTAATTTAGTAACTTCATCTCCCAATTTTTTCTACAGTGCTAAAACAACATCTATGAGAAGGTTCTGAAAAAAATTCTCTTCTCATCTGAGGTTTCAAAGTCTCAGTTAATCTAGACTAGCTTCTAGACCCTCTACATATGTTTTACAGGAAACTCTGCAACTACAATAACAGAATGTAAAATTCCTTCAATGTTTATTTGAAAAAAATCATTTTTTTTTTAAACTGCTGTTAGAAGTTACTATTATATAAGAGTTTTGGACAAAAAATATTTCCCCCCCATTATTAGTACCTTCAAAATCAGTAACAAGCTATGGTTATCAATGCAACTACTACATACATTGTCAGAAATGACAAAGAATGAAGAATGATTGTCATTCATTCACATACTTATATGTACTTATTTGGATTGCTTCAAGTAACTTATAGCAAATGAAGAGGAAATAGTGAGAAGTGTTTGCAATATTTATCTAAACATACAGCAGATGATTTATTGCTCCTTAATTATGCATACAAAAACTAATGTGGAACACTGCGCTGAAGAAGACATCTCTTTCCGGACCACAACATATGCAAAATGCAATATTCAGATTGAAAACATACAGACTTTTACTGAAATCATGAATTTCTTTTGTAATAAAAATAAAAGCCCATGTAAACAAACAACACAATACAAACAACTTGGATTATTATGTTATTATTGGTTCAATGACATAGCCAAAAACAAAGCTTCAGTAACATAACAGATAAAAAACAAAGTTGTATCGACTAGACTATCACATAGTATAAACACAATTACTGCAAAAATATCAGAGGATCAAAAAAATTTAATTCTAATGTATCTGTACCTAATTCTCTATCAAATGATCAGATGCAGATAACCAAATAAAAATATTTTCTCAGGATTATGTAATTATGAAATACCCTAGACTGGATACTCTGAAAAAAGTTCAAGATTGAGTATTATACTACATTAGTTGACAAAAAAATATCTGCATTGTTGGAAAAAAGAAGAAAAAATCATTTCAATGCATATGACAAGAAGAAATAGTCCAAACAGAAATGATATTATTATTTATAATGAATATTTCTCTCACTCTTATTCTAATTAAAGTTCATTTTGAAGACATAAGCTTAAATGCTATTCAATTAAATAAAAGTAAGAATATTGGAAATACAGGCAGGTGTGTTCAAAACTAACAAAAAATTGTCCTAAGTGCTTAATAAGTGAACTGTTTCTGAGTTTATAATAAGTTGTCCAAATTAAAATATTCTCAGTTCATCATCAGTAACTTGATTAATCTTCTCTATATGAGCTGGGTCATTTTGACCAACCTTGCAAACACCATTTAACCATAAAACTATACATACTATAACTTTTAATATGGTAAGTGTAGCTTCACAAAATTTGGCAAGTTATCAGTAAAAATTAGAATTCTTTTTTACACAGAAAATCAGGTTTTTCAATTTAGTATTTTTACTAAATATTTCTCTGTTAATCTATGGAGTCAAACTCACTCAATGTGTTGACTGCTCCAAGTGCAAAGTGATTTTCATGTTGAGATTAAAAATACTTTTCTTCATCTGAAAATTGTAAAATTTCATTTGCATAATCTCTAAAATCTCCTGACTAAATATAACGTTTTTTTTCAGAAAAACTTTATATTTTATCTGTTATTTTCTCAACCCTAATGCTATATGAGCTCAGTCCATTTGACTGACCTTGTAACCACCATAAAAATATGAAATAAATCTAAATTACCTCTTTTTTATTCCTAGAATGACTGCAGATTTTAACAGAAAATTACAATTATTTATTCCAAATATTCTCCAATTTGTAGCAGTTTACATCCATTTTATTAAATTTTATTGCTCTTTAAACAATGTCTGACTACTAAGCATGTGTACTTGGAGAGAGCATAGCTCAAAATATGGTAAAGCAAAATATTGAATTATGTAATGCAAATGCAGCTCACATACATAACTCACTGAGAATTTTATATTCATGTTTTCTTACCTAACCTCATAAATTTCTATTTTTAACATTTTAGTTACTTTTAAATGATGAAATAAAGATAAACGAGAAAACAAGAAATTCGGTACTTACGTTGGGTCTTGGACTTGTTTTTGCAGTCAAAGTCTCGATAAAATTTAAATCTAATTTTTGGTAGGGTTATTGTTATATTTTATTGAATTGTTATTTATTCAAAATATTCAATTAGGAACACAAAATTATATCACTCACAAAGACTAGAATGTCCTGTAACTATTATAATTTAATTGGCTTTCTAACTAAGCTACAAATGTGGTAAAATATTTTCTTACTTAACAAGGTGAACTCAGCAACAGCAACTTTGAATCTGTAGGCTGAATAATTCAAAAACTGTCACCAGAATGAGGTAGGCTACAATGTAATTCAGTAAATTAAAATACTCTCTTTCTATTGGTTATAAGAAATATATCAACAAATTTCAGAGAAAATTACTGACATTTTTTGAAAGATAGTACATGGCAAAAGGGCATGGCATGTGGGTTTGATTTTCTGGTTTACATCTCTGTAAATCAAGATGATTGGAGGCTATAAAATTAGTGTTCTTTTTTCAGAGCAAAGCCACATTGGGCTATCTGCTGTGTCCACTGCGGGAAATCAAACCCCAGATTTTGCATTGTAAATTTGTAGACTTACTGCTGTACCTCCAGGTGACTATAAAATTAGATTATGTCTTAGTAATATCTATATTGTAAGGTTGTAATTTGTATTAAAACTCAGAAGCTCAAATAGGGGGTGGAAAAATATCTAAACTGGGCAATATGGAGTGAACAAGTGTCACATGATACAGAGAAATGAAGATTGAGAATTTATTTAAATATATGCTTTTGAAATTAAGGAATTAAACTTATGTAATGTTAAAATTTGATTTATTAACTATGCTTTGATTTTAATTTTACTTATATTCATCAATAATAAAGTAGTTTAATTCAATCTTCAATTTAACTCTGTAAAAAGGTTGTGACATGTCCAAGTTTCTTTCAAGAGATCTGTACACCATCAACGTGCTGATGCACAGCTTACTTCATACAAGTACAGTATACCATAATATATTAAATTTAGTATTAACTAAGCTTTAATTTTAAAGTAATTAAAATTCATACAGTATATGTAAAAGTAAAAAAAGTAATATCAAACAAATAAATAATTTCAGTCTGATGATAAGTATAGGAACTCAGACTTCAAAATAATAGTGATGATTGTCACTTGATTTGTTTAGGATTTCCCACTGTGCAGATGTAGCATCATTTACATCAATCCATGCAATATGCCAAAAAGTGACTACAGCATCAAAATTAAGGGCTGTGCATTGTAAAAGACTGTTTTACTTCTTCCTCAGAATAAAATTTCCACTTACAGATATTTAAAGTTTAATGTAAGAGGTAAAACCTAATTTAAATGTTTTGTTTTTATCTTGTTAAAACTTGTATCTATTCTTCTTAACACACTGTGACAACATAATACACATTTTAAAATTATTTCTGCCACCAAAGAAAATTATTGTATTATCAAAAGTTATAATTTTCCTATATTGAAATTGTATTTCCAAGACATACTTATTTCCTCTCACATAGCTATTCTCATTCAGTGCTGCACTCTATATGCATTTTTTTGCATGCCACAGGCCTTGAGCTCACACGTACTCCACGATAAACATGGTTCAACTGCTTCTCACATGTAATTCATCATACAACAACCCTCTACCTACAGTAGTCCTTATGCATGTGACTCTACCGAGGAAGGGTGGGAAGTTTGAGAGGAGGTAAGTACCTATTGGAAATACATTCTTGGTATAGGAAAATTATAAATTCTGATAGTGGAATATACATGGGAGACTGCACCACTTCTGTATCAGGTACACTCTTCCCCAAGTGTGGAAATAGGTGACACACACATGGGCAATTCTGAGTCTCAATTCCTTAGATGATTGTAATGTTGGAGAGAGTAAAAAGGATGTGCCCCAAGATGTAGAGTGGCTGGGGTGTAATGGACCATACACAGCAAATTAGCTGCATCCAAAACCCAGCCACTGCAAACCAATATCAATGCAGGGGTAGGATTAGGATCATACCATCGGTAAGTCAACTAAAAACCAAAACCCAGCTACTGGGAAAATTAAAGATGTCCCTATATAGTGAAATAGCCCACTCAATCAAACAGGAACCATTCCCAGCACATTAACATCCTTCATATATTCAAATCTCTGAGAGATAGTGCAAGGAAGAACCATAGTAACCTGCAAGTTCCAGCACCGTGACTCACAACATGGTAGTAGTGAATAAGTCCAATTGGGTCAGGGAAGAGACACTTGTAATACATGTGTGAGAACTTATCTTGATTGATCCACATCTGAATCCAAAACCCAGCCACTGGAAATGACATCTATGTGGGGGTAGGATGAGGGATCACAACCAAAGGGGTGAACTGCAGTTTTGATGACTCACTTCAAAGCTACAACATCTCCATGTATAAACTCGTCAGAGATGGAGAGTCAGATTGAAGGACATCTCAGCATCTACACCAACAGAACACCACTTCCCTACTCTCAACTGAATGGATTAATTTAGTTTTGTATATTACTATCACACTAACTGAATGGAGTCTATATTGTTTATATTGTATATCTTTCATTCAGGAGGATACCTCCATGGTCCATCACCCAGCAGCTTGGAACTGGAAAGTGGTAAGGAACACTCATACTCCACTGGAAGACGAAGGGGGAAGAAAATGCAGTGGAGAGTCTGGAAGAATGTCAACACGAGACAGTGCAATGGGTGACCACGAAAACCCTATTTTGAAAAGAAGACCACACCTGGTTTATTCAATCTAAGGAATGGCAGGGATGGGCAGCTATCCTATTCTGCTTTACCCATGAAGTCCATGGGTGAGTAGAGTCCAGAATGGGCATATTAATGAGGCAAATTGTTATTACTACGAAAAACCTACAAGCAATCTTGTGGAACACTCCATCTCAACAGTAAGGGTTTAGTGGGCATGAAATTTATAAATATTAAGTGATCCTGGCCTGACAGTGCAGATTTGACTAGTTGAAGGATACCTGGTCAGGCATCATTCACCACAGAGCAGGATCAATACAGTAAAAAAGGGGAAAAGCCCCTGAAAAATAAGAATGGCCACAGGTGGAAGACGATAACCTGATGATGCAGATAGTGAGAGAAGAACGTATGTAGTGTGGTCCACCTGCTAGATTGAAGAATTTCTTCCAAGGGATGACAGAGATGAAATTCCAATGAAAAGGTAAGGTGCCTAATCTGATGAGAAGACACATGGAACAAATTAGGGGAAGAAGGGGACAAGAAAGTATAAGCTAAACCCAAATGGTAAGGGTGGAATGAGAAAGTCACAAACAGAGGATAGACAGGAACAGGCACCATGGAAGGAAGCCATGCAGGCAATATAACAAAGAAGAGCACGTATGGACATAGTAGTCTATCTGGATCAGACCGAGGATATAGGTGGGAAATGGAAGGAAGGAAGGGAAATTGGTGAGAAGAAGGAGTTACCCCCACGAGCTGTAGAAGTATTGGGAAGAAAATATTGCTATATATATATATATATATATATATATATATATATATATA
>NW_013668498.1:60338-74561 GCF_000517525.1 Limulus polyphemus | reverse complement strand
TATATATATATATATATATATATATATATATATATAAAGGAGAACATATGTGGAATGATTTAGGGTACATGAAATGTCAATGGCAAATAAATCTGACAGATGATGTCTAGAGGCCAATAGAAGAAGGAAATAAGTCTTAAGGGATAAGTGAAAAATTGAACACAAAGACAGAGGTTCAAACAGAGGCAAAGTAAGACAGTGAAGAACCACACTGACAATCTGGAAGGAATGCTCGACGAGGAGGGAAAACGAATCCAGAAGGAATGCAACAATAGGGAGAGGGTAGGAAAGGTACAAACTTTACAACACCAGGAAAAATGAAGAGTGTGGAATAAGGCAGCCCAATAACCCACGATCAGAAAAATTTTAAATGTGGAATAAGACAGCCTGATAACCTGTGATCAAGGAGACCAAAGACCCCTGATCAAATAGCCAAGTGAGTAAGTCCATAAGAAGAGGAACAGTGGGTCATGCAGGAGAAAACCCCAACCCAAAGACCAACAGTGGAAAACATTCCACTTCTGTTGATAAACATCCATAGAGGAAGGGCAAATAGAAAAACTAAAAATGAATGAACATGCCAGAACAATCTAGACCAGATAAAACCAGGCATGAAGATAGAGGATATGAAGGGCTGGATAAAAGAAGAAATGTAGCAGGAATGGAGTAAGAAGACGAGGTAATGGTAGAGTAGATTGGAGCTGGAGTAGCCACGGAAACCATGGTTGTGCCAGCCAGTAAGGAGCAAACAGAAGGACTTGACACAGAGTGGCATGGATGATCAAAATCACCTTGGAAATAATATGGATGTGAGGATACACATAAAGGTATTTGTTGGTCAAATCCTGACTGAATGCATCAACATCCAGTGCAAGTGGATGAGGAATCAGAGACCAAAACAGAGGTAACATGGTATTGAGGGATGTGGCAAATGCATCCAGGTGAGGAGTACCCCACTGAAGGCATAGCCACTGGAAAATGAGAGGTTCAAGAAACCACTCCATTGGATAAACTTTACTGGGATGGGAAAGATGATCCGCAACCAGATTGAAATCACCCAGAACATGGCATGCAAGGAGACAAATACTGAGCATGTGGGCCCCAAAAAAAGGAGATCAAAGATCGACCACAAATGGAATGAGAACAGGTGCTGCCCTGGTGATTGATATAAGCCACAACCATAGAATTGTTGGAATGATCAGATGATTCCTGGCAAGATGAAGAAAATGATCCAAAGCACAATGTACAGCCAGAAGCTCCAAGATGTTGATATGGTAAGATTGCTCGACAGGAGACCACAGACCTGAAGCTTCCTGCTGATTGACCCATGCCCCCCAAACCTGGAGGGAAAGTATGTCAAGCTTTGCAATCTGGATGAAGGGAAGGAAGTAGAACACTTACTGATGTGTAAGCCTTGTCCAACCACCAATGCAGATTGTCAATAAGGGAAGGAGGAAAGGAAATAGGAATCTCTAATGGATCCTGTGCAAGGTGCCATTGGTTGTGTAGAGTCCACTGAAGAGATCTCATATGCACTTGACCCAAGGGGATAAGGGCTTCCTGGGGACTCAAGGGGGGTCGAAGAGGAGAAGGTTGGTCCAAACTGAGATGAGTGTTGAAAAAGACACCCAAGTGGACAAAATATTGGGTATATATATAAGGAATGACTTCTCCAAAGTGATTTACCAACACATGAGCTGCCTCCAAGAGCAGAAGATGAGTATGATGGGCAGACTCTTGTTTGGAATGAGCTAACAGAAGCAAATCATCCATGTAATGGTGTAAGAGCAACCTCTGAGCATGCATATGTTGGGCAAAAGCCTTTACCACTCAACAAAAGATATTCAGGGAGGAGCAAGCAAGAATGGGGGGAGCAAAATTAACAAACTACCCTGTGTTGAACAATATGAAGATAGCACTTCGACAGACGAGATACTGGAATATGCAGAAAGCATCCATGACATCTACCTTGATCATCCATAAACCTGGAGAAAAAGCCCACCTGAGGGTAAGAAAGGACTCCATGGTAAATCAGGGCAGAACCAAAAATTTATTGAGGAGAGACAAATCAATTACAAGTTGCCAGTCTCTGGTTTTATTGGGTACCACAAACAGCTTTGAATAATAAACTGGAGCAAGGATGAGTTACAGGTTCATTAGTTTTTAGGAAAGAAGATTTTGTATGGCTTCAAACAGATGTTGACTGGTGGTAGGATCCTGAGGCAATGGAAAGGATATAGGTACCTGAGACAACAGAGGAGAGGAAAGGAAGTAAATGACAAGTTTCTCAGATAATACCTGAATAACCCACAGATCTACGACAAAATCAGTCAAGCAAGTTCTAACTGGACCAGAACTCATCAGGTAGTCACTGGTACTGTTGGCGACGTGTCCATCTGCGTTTAATAATACAATGAAAGGAGAAACCCCCTAGAGAAAATAACTGGTAAGAGCTGGGAAGGAGTAGGAGAGAAAACAGTAATAGGGACTTGTCTAGGCTGTGAACAAGACAAACGATCAACCAAAGATGAAAGGGTTGATTGTTGTCTCACTGATTCAACACGGGATTCCAAAGTCTCAGGAATAATTTTGAAAACAGACAACTGGAGAAAAGTATGTCCCAGATGTAAGTAGGTGGTAAACAAACTTGGGACAATAGAGCATCCTTCTCCAGAAGATCCCAACACCAGAGAAACCATGTGTGTAAGGAAAGAGCCGAGGAAGACAAATGTGCCAACGTGGAGGTAATCAGAGAAAGGCTATCCCTCGAAATACCCTCAAGATCTCGATGGAGTGCATTGGAAAAGAGGTGGATAGTAGACAAATACCATAGGAGACTCAATAGGGTAAAACAAAGGTGGGAAAACTGTGAGTGGGATGAACAAACAGGAGGATCAGGATCTGCACCCCACACACGCAAAATTTATTCCAACTGTTGAGAATCAAGAAATGGAAATTCAGCCTGATGGTAGGCCAAAGCAAACTGATTTGAAGCCAGTGGAGTGTGAGGCATGCTAGCACCCTCAACCATGTGAAAGACAAAATGCTCTGCATGAACCCTAACATCCAAGGAAGGTGGGGACACAAAATACTGAGAGGAGGGGGTAACAAAGAAGGAAGGGGATTATAAGAAACTGGGGAAATAGATAAAACAGAAAACATCCGAGAAATCATATCTTAAAAAAAGCTGCATTTGGCCAAGCTGATTCCACAGTAGGGGCATAGGAAGACACGGCAAAATGAGGTGGAGGAAAAAGCTGTCAGATTCCTCATCGACCCAAACAGGTTTGGCATGTTCAAGAGGAATATGTACAACATCAGGAGAAGAGGTTCACTCAAAAAACAAACAATCTCATGGTGGATGAAAGCCAATAATTCCATAGCCGAGTTACCCCTACCTGCAGCCTGTGTGCTGGTAGAAGTGGTAACTTGGACTTCATAATTCATTGTTAACAATAAATGGTCAAACACAACAGTGTTAGAACAGTCCTTGAATTATTCTTTCTGGTACTGGTGTTTTGAGATTATTGCAGTGTTTCATTATTTGAGAAGGCTAGTTTGTTTGTATTCTGATCCATTACATTACCTCTGCTAACATAAATAACTATTCTCGTTCAGTGATGCTCTCTATATGCAAAAATTTTTTTCACATGCCACAACCCTTGAGCTCCCACATACCCAACAATCAATATGGTTCAACTGTGTCTTGCATGTTGATCATCGTGTGACAACCCTCCACCAATAGGAGTGTGATACACCCTCCTAATTCATGTGACTCCCTCTATTCGATTCTGCAGAACTATCACTTCTCATTTGGCAGGGCTCTTGTCAAGACTTTTTTTTTATTGTGCTCTTAAATTGTTTTTTTTTTTTTACAAATTAACTCTGAAGTAGAATTGTTCTTTTTCAATTTTAGAAAAGTTCACAAACTTCAAGATAATTTATTTTTCCCAGTTTCATTTTTTTAAAAATAAACATATTAATCTGAATATTATGCTCTTAGAATAAAGCTGTGGTAAAAATCCTTAATGATAAAAATAACTTTTATGATTGAATTGTTATGTACAAAAGATGTGCGGACTTTTCTAGTTAAACAATCCAAAGCAAAAATGCAAATGCATAATCTCTGGTTGCAAGTTTACTATAGGTTATAGAAATTTGTAACTTTGGGCTATGACTTGTAGGTTAACATTCAGCCAAAAGCATAAAGCAAAAACACTTAAATATGAACCATATAATATATAATCAAAAGGCTTTCAAAAGTTAAAATAACTTCAATAAGAAATATAGGCATTTTTATACATAAAAAATATATCCTTATTCTTACAGGCAAAATAATGGAACTATAAATTCAGAAGACAACTGGTAGGATAATTTTGGGGATGGAAAGGTTATCTTATGGGGCTATGTTAAGATAACTTTTTTCTCTTGATGAAAGAATGTTAAGAATGATCTTATTCAAATTTACAAAATTATTTAGGGGATATAAAAAATGAAGGCCTCTGATTTCTTTGTGCTATATTCTGAAGACAGTAGATGAGAGGACACAAGTTTAAGATTTGTAAAAGATAAAATAGACTTCAGCTAAGACAGTTTTATTTTTTAACAAGGTTTATGGAATGAGCTGCCATTAGCAATAACAGAGTCCAGTACTGTAAAAAGAGTTTAAAAGGAAAATCAACAGTTTCCTAAGAAATGAAACAAAGGGTGGGTTTAAGCACTTACTTTTCTTAAGGGTGAGCATGAAGGGACAGCCTTGAAGGACCAAATAGTCCGCTGTTGTCCATATATTATGTTAAGTGTTAGTACAATACATATTGTATTTTTCACTTACCTTTCCAGGAATAAAACAACACAAACCCATTTCAACATACTTCATGAAAGTCATGCTTAGTAGAGACAGCCTTGTTTCAACTGCTGTTAAAATGTCACAATGACGTGCAAGTGGGTGATTTCTTCGTTCAGACTCTCTTCTTGGTAACTGTGCCTTAACATTTCTGAGGCACCGAGCATGGAACTTTTCAACCTGAATAAATCCTACATTCAGGACATGCTGACAACACCTGTTAAACTTCTTGCATACCTTTAAGGAAAGACAAAAAATTGACAGCAGACTCAATAATGAAATAATTCGTTATTATTAGTTTTATTTTTGTAGGAAACTTTAGATACATGATTTGAGCATATTTTATGTCAACAATTTTTAGAAATAATTTTATAAGTAACTTAAAATGAAATACTATGTATATTCAGTGATGGTCTAATGGTAAGCAACCTAGGCAGTTGCCTAGAGCAATATATTGTGGGGGTGGGCAGATGTCAAACTGGAAGTCAGAAGGAGGGGGGGGGGTCGAGGAATTAGCAGGAAGAAGGAATGGTGGAGAGAATGACCATTTCCCTAGAGAAAGGCATACACACTGGACAACATCATACCAGCACTCCCTTTGCAGAAAATAAAATATTTAGAAAATAATAATCAAACTTTAATGGAATTTTTAAAATACTGAATACAAGATTTTAAACTAAGAAAATGCTGATGATTATAACATGTAGTTAGGATTGTCTTGAAGTAGAGCTAAAGAAAATAAAACTTGTATTTTTGTGTGATATGGAGATGGCAATTTAAATATTAGCCCATATCTAAAAATCATCTTTGAACATTCTTTTGTATATTTTAATTTTCTATTAGCTTTTCTTCCCTCTCCTTCTCTTATTACTAAGATACATTCCAAATATTACAATAAAATGTTAGTATTTAGTGATAAAATGTTTCAAAAATAATACTTACTGAAAAGTACAATTTTTTAAAGTATAATTATCAATATTCCTGATGCAAGGACTACTTTGACCATGCTGTTTTCATAAAATAAGAATATAAAGACGCGTTACTTGTGACATACAGATGATCTCCAAAAAGAACTTTAAACTGAACAAAGCTTTTCAGTTTTGAAACTAAAAAAGAGTTTATTTTTAATTCCCATGTGTGTATGTAATCTTAAGATGTAATACAGTGTACATTATATTCATTACTTAAAACATCGAGGAGCTTATCCAACTTGAACACTATTAATGTACAAAGTAATGTTCTAACTTTTTCACATAAAAGATATTTCTCAAGCAAATCTGGATAAGAATTATAATGTAAAGGAAGATTATTATTTCTACATAACTGCTGTAGTTGACTCTCCAGTTATATTTTGGTGCCAAAAATTGATATAAGACATTTATTTTTTAAAATACTTCAAAATTTTGCTATTCCAAAAATTGGTTAAGAAAATCCAATTAAGTTTTAGCAGGCTAAATGACTCAAAATGATATAAACAGAAAGGTTTTAATGTTTTGTGCTTAAGTATAATTAAAAATAAATAAATTTGAATAATTCACAAACACCAAAATTATATCCTGAGAGAAAATTAAAATATATCAAGCATGTGTGTGAAAATTTTTATCACCCAATACTCATTTGTGTAAAATATTTGATAATGTGTACAAATACAATTACTGAATTCTTTTTCAAGAAAAACAAAAACACTATCAGCATTCTGAGTTCAATTTATATATATAAGTAAAATACCACTTCACTATGCCTCAACTTAGAAATTGTTTGGCCAAATTAGGTTTATTTTACCTTCAGAAAAGGGTTGAAACTCTGACCCAGATAAGCTTTAAATAAAATGTTGCATGTTCTTGATTATTGTTTTATTAGTTTACACTTTGAAATCAGTATCTGCATGGTAATATCTGTTCACATTCATATTTCAAATATTTTGATTCATTACTTGTTAATATGCGCATGTGTGATGCAAACAAGACAATCATCCAAATTCTAATCCTCTAGTCGCATCCTTCTCACAAACTGCATATGTTTTCAAGATATTTTAAGCAACATTACTGCTATGTTCTTCATATTATAGCAGTTCATTTGATCACAACATTAATGAAGGTAAATTCATTCCTGTACTTGTTTTAAAATTTGTTACATAGATGCTAAATCCTATCCATAGGATATAATTTGTATTGGGGGATAAGATTTGATGGCACATCTGTTTTAGGATCTTAACAAAGCATAAAGTAATTTTGTTCTGCAAATACATCTGGATCTATGTTTCCACAACATGTAATAACCTTAACATATAAGTAATCATTATTAACTTATATATGGTAATAGTTGTTAAAATTAAACAGGATGCCCAAACACAAATTATTAACTTCCCTCACTATCTGAAACACTATAAATAAATTCCCCTAATTACCTTACAATTCACAGATACAAACTTGTACTTTAAAACATGACCTTTTTCATTCTACCAAGACCTCAGCAAAATTCTCTGAGGTATTATAATGTTTATATACAAACTTATTTCTTCCTCAGCTCATCCATATAATTCCCATCCAAATTATAAGGTCTTTCTAGATTGTTGTACTTAAACTATATGACTTTGTATTTCTCAATATTTAAAATAAATGCATGTTTTACTTCTATGAACACTCACTAAACCTATTAAGATCCTCTTCGACGGTTATAAATTATCCAATAAAAAACAGTTTAAACCAAGCCAATTATTTATCTAGTTTTTTAGCATTACCAATGAAAGCTGTTCCATAATAACTTAGTAATCAACTTACTTCCAGCAATTTACATTAAAAATGTGACAACAGAAAATGCATAATATGCATGCATATCACACATGCTTCTTGTTTGACTTCTGAGATTTGGAAGATTTTAGAATATGTCCCTAGGAGTAATTTTGAATTTTGTTTAAATCTAATTAAAAATAATGACTCGGGATAGTTCAAAAGGCATTAAAAGTTTTTTTAAAAAAATTCATTTATTCTGAATCTATGTATTTTTCATATAACACATGGTCAAGAAAGTACAGCAGATGATTTAATCAATTAAGTATGAGCAGTTAAATCAATGAATCAAAATTAAATTTTCCAATCATTACTGTTTTTGATTATTCCAATAATCAAAGTAATAAAAATATTGTTATTATATTTGCTTGTAGTTGAACATAAGGTTATCTGTGCACTGCCTAATTTTACCCTTATAAGTTTTTTTTCAAGTTCGTTAAGCTTTGTTGATTTGAGCTCATGATTCAATGGTCTCTGGTTCAATTCTCATTGCCACCAATCTCGCTCACCCTGTTTTGTTATGGAAATGCCATTAAGCTGATCTGCTATTGTCATTAATTTCAAACTGCTGACTAGAGGAAAGGCAACTCTCTAGAAGTAGCCATCACTAATTTTTTTTTTCTTCATGAACTGCTGACTAGAAGGAAGCCAACTGGTTGGCAGCACCCACCACCACCATTTTTTTCTTTTTGAATTGTTAAATAGAGGGAAGGCTGGCATCAACTATCACCATTTTTTTTAAATTGTACACACCATGGTTTGAGGAACACTGTACTAACCAATTAATTGAATATAATAGATCAATTAAACTTACTTTACATTATTAGTATTATTCATGCTTTAATTTCTCTGTACTGGTATTATTTTATATATATTGCATCACATTATCATTTTCTCTATTTCCCACCATCTTTTGCAGTTATTTTATTTAAAATTTTATCCTTAAAAAAAGAAAAAAAGGTTAATATTTCTTATAACTATTATCACACTTAAGCCTTTTATGTACTGTACACACCTCTATGACACAAACTTAACCTGACACCAACAACTCTAGGTTATGATTGGATAGTTCTCAAGGCTAACTCATATCGAACATCTGGTTTACATGATGATGACATCTGTGCCTATATATTTCATTACACTCATTAAACATAACCCTTTATTCTCCTGAAGAAGAACACTAAACTATTCAAAAGTGCTCAAGTTTTGGGTCTTGTTTGAAAACCATAGATTAATAGGATTGTCAATTAATTAATTAGCAAGTACCACTAATCACCCAGCTATACACTGACTTCATTCTAGCTCCCTTTGTTCCTTTTTCATTCTATGGAGACAACAGTTGTTCTTCCCATGGGAAGAATGGTTATAACACTGCACATCATACAAGAATGTTCACAGCCAGTGTGCTTCAGTGGTAAGCAGATGATATGTTAAAGTCATGGCCTCTGCTACATTGAATGAGAATGATCAGTCACATGGGTAGTGTTAGTTGCTATGGTTAAATCTGACACGTCGTATCAAATAAGAAACATTATCTTCAAACATTCACGCATAGGATCTTAAGTGATTTGTTTGATGCAAAAAGATTCCAGGAAAAAAGGTAAGTTTTCTAATTAATGAACCCAGTGAAATGAGATTATCTAGAAAGCAAATACACACACTGTTTTATTAGCCACAGCATAGTGGCTCATAGAATGGCTCCGAGTTTTTCAAGTACAAACTTTTAGCTCATACCTTCATCATTTCTGGACTGATTTAAGATGTAATTACAGTTTTGGGCCCAGGAGATCAAACCCTTTAAACTGATGTATTTGACCATGCCCAAGGTCTCATACATGAATTTATTCTAATCCTTCCTAAAAGAAGTTCAATTTGAGGGTAGGCTGGTAAAGATCCTGATTAGTAATAAAATCAAAATGGGTATACGTGCACCCCATGCTTGGTATTGCTAGTGCACAAAAATATAGCTAACAAAAAGGATAAAAAGGTTTCATTGATTAATTTATTTTAATCCTGTCTTAAAGAATTTCGAGTGCCACGGCTATCATAAAATGATTATTTTACTCTGGAAATATTTGTTTTTGCATTTGCTTAAAAATATATCCATTTAAGTTAAAAATTATAAAAATAAAAGTATTGAGCCTCAAATTTAATTTGAATTGGGCAACTAGTGGTATCTGCTAACTGATTAATCAACAGACCCATTAATCAATTACATTTGACAAAATGATTAGCACAGTGTTCCTCAAACCATAGTACGTACAAGTGATGGTCATGGGTGCTGACAGAAAATTGCCTTCCCATTTGTCAACAATTGAAAATTAGCATGTTATGTAGCTTTACACTTAGCAACAAACAAACATAATAATAATATTTCTATTACTTTAATATGGAGAGTTGGAATAAACAAAAACAGTAATAATTGAAAACACCAATTTTGATTAGCTGATTATTTTTGTAACAATCAATGTATCATAATTTCAATCAATAGCTGTAATAATCAAAAATAGTAATACTCAAAAACATTAATTTCAATTAATAATCGATTGGTTTAAATGACATTAATTGATGTAATCAGTGTTCATAGGTAGTTTATTAAATTGCTCAGCTCTAGATTTAATATACATCGTACCTTACTGTCAGTGTTAATTTTGACTTTTAGCGACTCTTCAAACATCTGAAACAAAATACTTTGTTTTCAAGGTTTGTTTTAAATAGATCATGCAGTCAGTAATAAAAACGTTTAATTTAATTCTGCATACCATAAAGAGCTACTTCAGTACTTTTTCAGAATACAAATTTATAAAAGTGAAATTGACACTAAGGTATACATGCCTAAAATGGGGTGTATTATAGAATAACTCTAAATATAAAACTATACAAGTTCTTAGTCCAAAAATAAGTAACTTGGGTCAGCCATACTTTTCTATATATACATGTATATGGTTTGACATCCTCTCTCAAAACTATGTTTAAAGTGTATCCACTCAGAAACAATATTATATACTGAATTTTATTGAAGATGAAAATATTAAAATATTAGCAGTGTTGTAACTAATGTTTTTAAATAATTTTCTTTCCATTTACTAATTTAGTTACATATTCAATTATTGCCAAAAAAAAATCTACTTCTGAGAGAAAAAATGACATAACAAGTGGACATAAGGAAACATTACATTATCTGAACTGGGATACTATCATACAGCATGTGAATGGGATCCAACAGACTATACTTATTACAAGTTTCTGGTGTAAGTACTTTCTTATTATACATGTTATTTGCCAAAATCATTGGAAGGCCTGTCATATGTTTATAGCAAAGAAACTGACATCGCAAATCAGTAAATTCAGAGCACTTTAGCTAACCAGGCTTTATCAGTATTTGTCTTAGAAAGGTTAAGTTTAATCCTAATTGTAACTATGACATAAAATTTATGCCCACTGCCTTTTAGTTTTACATTTGCATCACTCATATACATTGAAATTGGTCATAAAGACCAAAGAAAAAACTTTAAGATTATAAATGAGTGTTCCAAACTTGTATCTATGCTAAATGAGAAACCATAATTTCTCTTTTTTTCAGGAGTTAAATTGGGGCTGAATGGTCTGAAACTCTGTTCCTCTTTTTGAGGATTCAAGCCATTACTGTTCCTGGTCTTCTGATTGGAAGTGAAAAAAAAAAAAGACAATCACAAAGAAACCACTACCATGTTCTTTCAGCAATGTGTTGATACTAAGTGCTATGTGCAGGCCTGCATATATATAATAAAATCATGTGTCACAATTAACTTAGTTCATAAGCCTGCTGTAGTCAAGTGTCAACAGCAATGACTGAGGATAAGAAAATAAAATAAGATATAACATTTCAACATGTTCCCATGGAGTGTATATCCTCTACTGTACTATACTGTGATCAATATTGCTTCTATAAAGATGATCACAAAATAAGTACCACTTCTTTCAAAATCTCAGTTTAACCACAGCCTTCTTTGCACTTTAAGATAACACAAAACTTATTTGTAAATCTTTTAAATTGAATACTTCACCTTATAAAACATTTTTTAGACATTAAATTGTTATTTCTAAAAATAACTTTAAATACTGATTCTTATTATGTTCATTACCAAATGGCTATCTCTATCCTAATGGCACAGGCAATGTTATTTTAATGGGGAAAAATCATATACATTTAACTTTAAATTGCATCTTTGGAAAAATATTTAAAAAACATTTAGAAACTGGTTTTCTAAGATGAAGTTATAATATAAGAGTTTATAATACAAGCTTGAATCTTGTTTCTCTACAAACACAAGTGTAAAATGGTTATTTATACAATGTAACAAGTAAAAAACAAACATTAACTTTGTGCTAACATTTAACAATAACACCGTACAGTTACATAAGTTTTAACAAACAATCTCATTTCCTCTCTTCACTCAAAAAAGTCAATTTTCTACAGTACTAGAGTAAATTCTACCTTACGGCCTGTATTGTTGGAGTGCTTGTAGTAGTTCTAGCAGTAAAATAATACTAACAGGCCTGGTAGCTACTGTAATATTTTATATTTTAGTCTTACCAATCTTCGATGACATATTTCATCATAGGAGAGAAAGGTAAGGATTTTCTCTAGAAGCTCTGTTGGTAGCTTCAATATATGTACATCATCATTGTCGAATTCAGCATCCATTAGCTTCTGTAAATAACTGATGTGCAATACTTTTCAATTAATTATTCTGTAGTATATGAAAACTCTCAATATGTATAAAATTAAAATATTTATACCATATACATAATCTTGACGAAATAAGAAATTTTGGTTCCATCAACGTAAAATTACACTTGTCACTAGAGGGATACTTTCGTACACGGGATGTAGTATGTTACTCAAAATAAAAACACTTCATTATGCTTATAAATTGGTGTTTGTCAGTTAACTATTACATTAGCAAAATATGTTTTTATACACAAGTATAACTTTTCATAAATAAGCACATAATTATGTATGCATATATCACTATTATTTACGTTACATAAATGATTTAACTCTGTAAATCATCATGATCTATTCTTTGTTTTAGAACAACACCACATTTGGCTATTTCCTGTGTCCACCGTGGGAAATCGAGCCCCAGATTTTAGCGTTGAAAGTCCGTAAACTTATCACTGTCTCATCGTGGGACAATGATCTATTGGCTGTCCCAGAGTGTTTTGTATCCATCCCTGTAAAGCATTATTACTGATAATACAGAAATACTTGAAGCTAAGAATCTATTATTGCTTTATTTTCATATTGCTACACTGTTTGTAGGCGCACTTAATTTAAAAATAAGGAAAACTCAACTTGTACTTCATCTTTTTCGTGTAATACCATAACGCACCACGACGACTATATTAACATAAAAACAATTCTATGTTACTGAGATTTATTTTTTGGCTATATGGCGATTTCCATATATTGTTTTATTCATGGAAAGTGGTTTGCAGTGAGTTTTGTCTTTGTTATTTCAGTTGGTATAACATAGGTCTTAGACCTTGGCCTAACCTAACAATAATGAACATACACAGACATCTCGAGATCCTGAACCAGATATATTTAGTAAGACCTGTATATTAGTATTCACTACATATGCTTATTTATTGAATTTCGCGCAAAGTACGCAAGGGCTATCTGCGCTAGCCTTCCCTAGTTTTGAAGACATAGACTAGAAGGAATGCAGCTAGTCAACGTCACTCACCTGTAGTTCTTGGGCTAATCTTTACCAACAAATAGTAGGATTGACTCTTACTTTATAACATCCCCTACGGATGAAAGGGCGAGCGTGTTAGGCAACAGATTTCAATCCCTTTCTTTGTTCTGTAAATGATGTCTATTCTGCCTGAGGGGATATTTTGATAATATCTAACATTCGAGTTAAAAGGATTGACATTGCAATATCCTTTGCTAGCGGATTATGACGTTGACTAAATGTAACAGCCAACTAATGTTGTAAGGGAACAAAAGTCACTAGGTGACGCTGTAAAGTTGATAGAGAAAGCGAGCTTACTTGTTGAATTCAACTTCCTTAGCCAGTTTATACTAATTCAAGTGAATATTTCATTACTTCTTTTAAGAGCTGTGAAACTAAATACAGGATGGTCCGGTGCTTATGGGATTTTTCACCGATAAATACAGCTTAGTAGAAAAGACTGTCATTTCGACTGAGTAGGTATGTAAACTACGTTTTTTGTTTCTTTGTTAATTTATTCAAATTTATCCAGGCTCATTATTTATACCATTCGTTATTTTACATATCAAAGAATTCAGTCAAGTTATCTATTAGAGAAACTCAATTTCTCGATTGAATCTGTAGCTATTTTCGAGTTTGCCTAGCTGATACTTGATGGGAAATCAGTTTCACCTGAAAGTACCACAATTCTATATGTACTGTTGCGTCAGCGAGGTCACGTGACTTGTGTCACGCCACCTATTTTCTAGAACTATCCTGTTCCTTCGGGAGTGCTCTAGCATTTGTTAGATTGGGGGTGGCCTGGTATATATAAGATGGTCACGGCGTGACCTGACAATGTGTGTGTAGGTAGTGAGTAATT
>NW_013668498.1:54445-59338 GCF_000517525.1 Limulus polyphemus | reverse complement strand
CTTATCCACCTGGCCATGCCTGGCACGTGTTGATAACCGGCTGCCGGTATTACAGGCAGGTGGCAACAGGTTGACCCTGATCACATCGTGTCAGGTTTGTTTGTTTGTAATTATGCACAAAGCTACACAATGGGCTATCTGTGCTCTGCCCACCACGGGTATCGAAACCCGGATTCTAGCGTTGTAAGTCCGCAGACGTACCGCTGTGCCATTGGGGGGCATCGTGTCAGGGCTCAGGGGATGTTTCCAAGATCGCGTCGGTCTCTTTGATAACATAAGGCAGAAGTGGTAGCGACGTTTTTCAATATTTGGCTAAAGGATAGGTATCTAGAGATTTCAAGTAAAGCTGCTGACAAACCTGGCGACTTGGATTAGAATTTAAAATTAAGTGTAATAAGTAGTGGGAAATTGTAGAGTGAATAAAAAACTTGTAAAATTCATATACATGACTGAATGAATAAAGAAAGAATTATGTTTTTCATTTTTCAGGAGGGGGGCAAGTGCCCCCCGTAGACGCCCATGGTGGTAGCCCAGGTGTACTGATTTCTTCACTAGAGATTCAGCAAAAAATGTATTACAAATTTAATCTGAAATCTTACCCGAGTTGAATAAAAAAACTACATAGACAAGTTTTGTAATGTGGTGCAGGATGGTACCATGTGTGTGCTATCTAATTAGTTAAAGAATTGAATCTTTTTGAAATTATTTTGTTTTCCAGAGTTTTCAGTTTGGGTGCAGAGAGTTGCTCAAGTAGTCACTTTGCCCGGCATGGCCAGGTGCTTGATTCGGAAGCTGAGGGTAGCTGGTTCGAATCCCCGTCCCACCAAACATGCTCGACCTTTCAGCTGTGGGGGCGTTATAATGTGACAGTCAATCCCATTATTCGTTGGTAAAAGAGTAGCCCAAGAGTTGGCGGTGGGTGGTAATGACTAGCTGCCTTCTTCTAGTCTTTCACTGTTACTTTCAAGATAAGTTAAAAAAATAAACTTGCTGTCCAACATTACACTTGTGGGAGCAATCCTGGCTTTAGATACGAAACGTAATAACACTAACAAATACAGGTTTGTACATCGCACATATAATTCATTTCCACAGCAAATCGAGCACTACAGCATGGCAGACCCTGGCTATTATCCTGGCTAACAGGAGAGCTAATTTTCTATTTCTGGACATCACATGCTATCTTCACTGTAAAAAAAAGAAAATAAATTTCTTATGACTACTTGGTTTGATTTCAATTTCGCGCAAAAGTACACGAGGGATAAAACTGCACTGGCCGTCCTTAATTCCGATATGCTTGAAATTAAACTTAAAAGAAGGTTGAAGTACTTGGACTTAAAATATAATTTGGCTAGATTTGCGCATGAAGTTAACATTTGAACTGTAATTTTGGTTTAAACTTAATTTTGGGTTTGTTTAAATAATAACACAACTTTTACTTTATTATGATATTCACTAAGGGTTACATTTTTCTAAAGTTAGGATATGTAGTTCAACTTACAAAAGGAAGCATACTGAGTTGATAAGAGAATTGAAAAAAGGTTTCATCACCTCTCTCATTAACTTAATACTCATCACAAAGCACTTTCCCTTGTTCTATGTTTTACTGTGATCGTGTTTTCATTTGTCCTTTTCTTTGACACTTTCTTCTTGAAGACATCGGTTAGAGATCAGAGACCACACAGTCACAAATTACATAGTCTTTATTATTTGACCTTTTAGTTAGCATGTCCTAACTGTCTACTCTACAGGATAGCCATGTAACAGGGAATACCACAGACTAGTAAAGAAGGTAAAAATTTGGTGCTGTGACAAAGGATATCAGTATTATGGATGAATGTATTGTTTGAGAGATTGAATAGCTGGACTCATGAATCCTCCTGTAAAGTAAGGGGTGTTGCAAAATAAATCACCCTTTTTTCCCCGAAGTAATGACGAATATCACCACTCGCGAGAGAACGTCATTTCAACGTACTCTTGGGTGTTTGACTCTTCAAATTTCATTTTTTGCGAAAACGTTTGAATCATAGTGCTCACTGAAACTCAGGTTCGTGTCGCATGCAGACTTCGGGATGGCTCAGAAACTAATCACAGACATGCTCCGATAATTCAAGTCTTCCAATCGACAAATCGCAATGCCGGATTTGAAAAATTCGATTAATGCCTCAAAAGTTTCAGAATTGTTGTATTTGAAAGAGTGGTCCATGAAAAAGTAGTAGAATGTGAATTAGGAACTTTCCAGATTTAAATCCCGCCGGAAATGTCGGAGCTTTCGTTCAACAATGCACAGAAGAAATGTTGGAAATTTTGCCTGAATGCAAGAGACACAAACGTGAAACCTTAATTCATGTTCTCACTGATGTGCTCACAGAGACAGCCACAAAAATAGACATGTTTGTTGCATTGCTGAATTCTTTTGCAAATCGATTAAAACTCGTGCGTGAGAACAATCAAGCGATATTGATACTTGGAATTACTTTTTTGATTAAATTAAAATCTTATTTTATTTTATTATGCTCTCGGGGAAAAAAGTGTGATTTATTTTGCAACACTCCTTACATTAGTTTGAACAAAAATAGAGATGTGCATACGAGGTGGAGGGGATGAGCCTGATGCTAGGGCAGAATGGTCTGCAGGAAGAGTGATTGGATCCATTGGAAGTCCTCACCTGCATATTGAAATTTTGACAATATTATAAAAATATCTCACAGCAATCATCCTACAGCTGGGGAGTAAGAATTATCTGATAAAGTCTTAAGGCCTTATGAAGTTCTCACTCTGAGATTAAGCCCAGGTAGTGTAGGTGTCTGAACAATTGAGAATAGTCGAGGTGGTTTGCAACACAATGAGTTCTCATCAATGAGAACAGTTATTGGTGTGCCAGGTAGGGGGGAGGGGGGAGGTTCTATGAAGAAAGGCACCAAGCCACTCCAAGAGCAGGGAAAGAGGTGGCAAGTTCCATCAACTCAAGCTTCAGCAATGCATCAGGCATTGTGTAGAGAATACCTTGATCTGTAGAGCAGGATGGGAAGCAAGTTGCAGAGACAGTCATAGATCGTGAAGAAACTCAGGAGTTTTTAAGACAGGTAGTCGAGGTGCATCCAGCATATCATTACTTCACAACTCCAGGGATTAGAGTCAATGACCAACAGAGCATAGGGCTTCTGGAACCCACCTATCCAATACATCCTCAATTGCTACAGATAGTTTCCCCATTTTACTGAACTATACAGTCCTAGGTGTACCATGAGTCTGCCAAGGTGAGATCTGGGTCGAGACCATGTGCTACTGGGGCCAATGGCAAGCAGATCTTTCTCCAGGTGTACAAAGTGGCAGTTAAAGAGGACTTGGGCTACATCCTACGGAGATCCTGGCAAGCACTTACCTGGAATTGATATACAAGCCTGTGGCACTTGTACAAGCAGTAATAGGTGTGCAACAGCATGTCAAATTGACTCTATTAACCACTAAGACATTGTAATCAACCTATGTTGCAGATAGTGGTATGCTGACCCCTGTGGGGACAGATTCTTCATCAAACCCTGCACAACGAAATGACTGAACGTTATCAAGTTGTTACACTAACTAGTGCCAATATCAACAATTCTACAGGCTAGATTTTGATTTTTATGTTCAGCGCTGGTACAAGAACTGACTGTGTGGGTGCAGTATAGAATAAAATAGGCCTTGATAGGACAAACTACACCAAAGGAATACTGGTTCTCCCCTCCAGAGATAATCAATACGTGCTAGTTGCTATTGATTATTTGACTAAATGGGTTCAAAATGTATCCATTATACAACACTTCAGCACAGTCTGAGCAGTAAATAACACTGAATTAGAATTAGATAAAGTAATTTCAAAAGTCAATTGTTTTTTAAGTTGTGCACAGTGTTAGGTGTGGTGAAATGTGCAATTCACTTTGTTATCTCTAATCTGTTTGTTTTGGATTTCGCACAAAGCTACACGAGGGCTATATGCACTAGCCGTCCCTAATTTAGCAGTGTAAGATTAGAGGGAAGGCAACTAGTCATCACTACCCACCGCCAACTCTTTTACCAATGAATAGTGGGATTGACCATCACATTATAACGCCCCCCATGGCTGAAAGGGCGAGATGTTTGGTGTGACAGGGATTCTAACCTGCGACTCACAGATTGCGAGTCGAATGTCCTAACCACCTGGCCATCTCTAATCTGATGGTTTGGCAAAATGGGTGATATAGATTGTCAAGCAAATGCTTGTGAAGTTTGTCAAACTGGTTGCGATGAATATTTGCTTTATGTCATGACTGTATACCATTCAAGAGAGCAGTGAATGACTGGATGTTTGCCTAGTATGCTCATATTTGAGTGAGAAACAATTCACCATGTTGATGCGATGTATAGCTAACCTCAAAAGGCAGATGCACTATAATACCTACAAATCTATGTGAAGTGGCTACAAACTGCACTAGAGGACGTACACAAGTTTGCATGTCAGGAACTAGGAAAAGCTGCTGTAAGGCAGAAGAGGAGCTCTAATAGAACAGTCAAGAAAACACTTTCTACCCTGAAGATTAGGTCATTGTACTTGACAATGGCATAGAAGCAATATGGGTATATGTACAGTTTTGCATTACACATGGTTAATAAAGTCGTTAAGCTGTCTTCATTCTAGCTACTTTTGTTCTGAGTCATTTCCTTGATATAACACCTGGTCTGTACTTTATGCTTAAAAGTAGACAGGTGTATCTTCTAATAATAAGCCAGGTGATATCACAACATGACATAATGTTTAGGGACAACAAGGGATCTATTAGTCCATCTTCTAAACTAAACTAAAACTATCAAATAAAAAAATTAAAGCTAACCTTTATCATTCATATAGTTATCAAGCTTTATCTTAAACTC